>NC_086240.1:34170156-34345156 GCF_036321145.2 Pelmatolapia mariae | reverse complement strand
TTATGCTAGATACCACAGATTTGTGGCATGAAAGTGAAAATCGGTCTACCATAATTAGTTTATGGGAAAGTAACAGCAGAAACAGTTATGTTGAGGTATTAGTTATGTAGGGCAAGAAAGATGGTGTGGTATGCGTTCAGGTACAGTATTATGATGGAGGTTAATAAGTATGTCAGTTGGAGGTGGTATGTGGGGATGGATTAGGTGGAAGGAGGCTGGTGAGTTATTTGTATTCACCCAATCTCTTGGCTGTTGCCCTTTCTTTCATGCCATAACCTGATGGGATCTAGCAGGTCACGTGATGTGGAACTACTTAGTATAGAATATATATCTGTTTTCTTTCTCACGATGAGCTGTGCATTTGATCTGATACCTCTGTCTCTGGCTCACATGCATTATCAAATTTGTTAAAATGATGTTTCTGATCTTTCATTTTAATCTTTTCATTGTGTCTGTATACACTTGTTCTTTTTTTGTATCTGATCTAAAGGATTTAGCTGCATTAGTTGTACGACTACTGCTGTGAGAAAATACTGTTATTGTAACTGTTTATTTACTGTATTGATTATGCAATAACATTCAGCTTGTTGTCTTGAATCAGAATCAGCTTGTGCGTCCTTTGAGGAGTTATAGAAGAAAAGTGGTATTAAACTTCTTCTCCTTTTTTTTTTTTTAAATGTAAACCCCAACTTTACCAACTTCAGAACTGTACTGTTCATGTATGCACTTTCAGATCCCAAATAAAAGATTATAGCTTCACGGGTTGTTTGGAGTATTATTTAATGCCATCATTTCAGCACCTTGTTGAATCTCTCTAAAAACAGCAGCTAATGTAGGCTAGGTCACTGATATTAATGGATCTGTAACGGCTTACAGATTATTAGACATTGGACTGCTGTCATACAAGCTAGAGTACTTTATTATTTTATTTTATTTTATTTATATTCTGGTCAAAGTGGACTTTAATATTTGTTTATTTTTTGTTGTTTTTTTTTTGTTAACAGTACAGATCCAGTGAGAGCAAGTCAAAAGCATGTTACAGTACGTGTCAACATCCAGCAGCAGCCCATATTCAATTTCAACACTGTTATCATTTGAATTAAGATTTTTAAATGTGAAAGGGGTTTGCAAGGCACTGTATATATGACATTATGCATACAAAAGCTTTGGTCCTATAATCACCTGTGAATTACATAATCATGTGTCAATGAGTCACACCATGAATGCCAAATTGACAGAGACAACTGTGTGAGCAACCGTCTTACTCATCTGCTCTTGAACTCGCTTCACCCTTTAGCTTCTTAGTAAGTTCCAATCACTGTGAAAGGGGAAAGAAACACGATCAACCAGCAAGCAACTGAGTAAAAGGAATATGAAGCTGGATCACAACTATGGACATCTGTCATTGTATTCAAAAGAACATTAAGAGAGACCTTTTGAGCTTATTGATACCTGTACTAAACCAGAGCCTTGCAACATAAGCACCAGTCATCAAGCACAGAACACAGTACAGGTTCAGTGTTGTGCCTTACTCTCAAACGCAAACGTTAGCCACCCTTTGATCTCAGTAAGAGCGAAAATAGCAGAACTTTCTCGTTTATAGCCACAGAGATGCTAACGGTTAGCTTCAAAATTGTGTCCGTGCAATTGCTGAGAATTTAAAATGGCAAACAGTGGATTTGCCCATAAACAGCTCATAGAATTTTACACATTACAAATTAACGTCAAAATCCAAGATGGCGCAAGATGCCGCCTTTCATCTTTCATTAGCTGTTTCTGCAAAGAAAAGAAAAGAAGAAAAAACCGTCAACCCTTGCTCTGCGTTTCTCTTTTAAATTTAAGTTTAGTGGCTAACTAGTTGAAGCTAGAATTTTGGGCTTTTTTAAAAGTAAATACTAATATATATTAAATCCTATCAAACTGTCAGCCTTTTCAGCCAGAAACGGGGATGTCCGAGGATTACTGAAGGCAGCATTCACACCTGTAGTCAATCAGCTGATTGGGCGGTTCCAGTGAGGAGCATCTTCGATATTCTCCGTCCTACTTTCTCAGATTTATGTGGATTCCTTTGCAGATGCCAACATGAAGCCCTCGGGAATCCTGGCTGTGCTTTTGCTCGTCTATACTGAACGGAGCGGTTTCGGGATGTGTCATCCCAAACCGGCCTGTCGCTACCCTCCCTCTCAGTGGTGTAGGTCCCTGGAAATAGCGATAGAATGCAGGGTAAGTCTGACCACACTGGGGGTCATCTATGCTCCTACTAGTAATTTAGTTTAGTATAGGCTAGGCACAAGTAAGCACAGCTGAACGAGATTTAAGAAGTTTATTACATTTTTATACATTATTCGTGTGCTTTTACTCAGTAGAATGTAAAATGGTCCTCTCAATATGAAAGCGTCTTCTTAATGTAAACACTTTGAAGCAAAGGACTAGCAGGAGAACAAGAGGAAATGTTTAATATTGCTACTGTGCACCCAAATGGTATCATTCATCACTGTTGTACCTATAGAGGACAGTTTTTGTGGAGTTGAAAGTTTCCCTGGTCTGGACATTAATACGAGTCATGCCTCAGAAATTGAACACCAGAGGTTGTTCATGTGACTGACAGAGCAGCTCGAGGTCAAATCATGCAAACACCTAATCAGTTTAGAGAAAACAGTCTGGAGGAGGAGATGAATGTGCTGTGACGCTTCCTTAGACCATTTTGAGCTTTGTGTCTTTTGTTAATGTTAATCATTGTCCTTCCTCTTTATTATTTCAATAATGCAGAAAATGCTCAGAGCACCGAAGAGCTATTCTTTTCAGTTTTCCAGTGATTGTGTTTTAAACTTAAATTTGCAAAACGGTTCAAGTCACATTTGTTACTTTTTAAAAATGAATCCTTGTACATGGTACATGTCATGGAAATGTTCTTCAGCACTGAACTTGTATGTGAGTGTGTTTGATGAGCTTCAGAAAAGTGTTTTCTGTAAATGTAAATCACGTAAGCAGTTATGAAAAGCACTTTTTGTTTGTCTTAATTCTTACTGAAATGGGATGATTAACTCTGTTGTTTCGTAGGTGGAGAAACAGTGTATGGAGGTTAATGCTACCAGGCTAAACCAGGCTGTCCCTGGAGTATCTGTCACACTGTACTATGAGAGTCTGTGTCCAGACTGCAGAGAATTTATCACCCAGCAGCTTTTCCCCACCTGGACAATGCTGCAGGACATCATGGCTGTCACACTGGTGCCCTATGGGAATGCTAAGGTCCATCAGTCCTCCCTCTGTTGATGCATGCAGTTCAAAAACAAAGAGGATGTTTCACCTGAATAAACCTAGGCTTTGTTTCTCTTGTAGGAGCTTCGCTCAGCAAACTCTCCCTTCGCCTGTCAGCACGGAGAGCCTGAATGCAAAGGAAACATGATCGAGGTTTGAACAGCTTAAGCTTTGCATGTGTGGTTTTTTTTTTTTTTTTCTTTCTTTTTTTTCTTTCTCCTGCTGGGTCTTCTAGACTGATCGATCTCTTCCTCAGGCCTGCATCCTCCATTTAACCGAACACTCTCTTGCATTTCACATCATCTACTGCATGGAGTCATCTGCAGATGTTCTGAGCGCTGCACAGTCTGTGAGTAGCTTCAGAAAAAATGTTTATTTAATATAAGGGTCATTTTCATTTCCAGTGATCACAACTGTTACTGTCATAGCTGAGCTCATAGTTCTGAGGAGGCAGCACAGGCCATCAAGAAAATAACCCCCCTGCTAACCTGATTCACGTCCTCGGAAAACTTGTTTCTTGATGAGTTTATGGTCTCAATCCCTGGTTTCAAGTCTTATTTTATAAAGTATGATGTTCACTCTGATGCTGATTAAATAAAAACAACAAATCAAAGGAGAAAAGGACAGCCTACTCTGTAACTGGGGATTGCAACAGCCCCTGACATCAAAAAGCAAAAATGGCAATCATAAATGCTCAGCTCAAATTCTGAACGGACTGATGGGTGACATCACGTTGGCTATGTCATTGCCCTTCTGCTTTTTCTCTGGCTTTTTGTCTCAGTGTCTCCGGCTGTATGCTCCCTCTGTGCCCTGGTCCAGAGTTGACTCGTGTGTCAAAGGAGATCTGGGATACCAGCTGATGCGTGCCAACGCTCTTATGACCAGAGCCCTGAACCCTGCACACACACATGTGCCCTGGATCACCTTCAATGGGGTAAAACACAAGCTGAGATTTGTTTAACATACTGAGAGCTCTATCTGCTTCTGATTTTAAAAAGCTAGAATTTGAAATTAATTCTGAGCTGCAGAGAATATGAACTAACTCTTGTTTTCAGACAAGGCTTGTGCATCTTTCTACAGTTATTCAGATTACACCAAATCTGTAAGAGCTGAAGTGAAAAGATCTTAATTTTTTTTCTTTTAAAAGCACAAAAATCATGTAGTCCCTATCAGCTGCTTAAACTCTTAACTGATATGACTAAGCTGAAATTATTACTGTGGACAGAGTTGTAAGTTTGAACCCAAATTATGAATTTTATTTTAAAGTTTAAAAAGGAAAACTTGGATAATCAAATATTTCAAGCGAATTTAATACCTTTTGTGGGTTTTACAGAAGGAAATGCTGGGACTAAGTGCTGTCCTTATTACAGGAATACACAGAAGAGAATGAAGACAAGGCAATGTCGTCCCTTTTCCAACTGGTTTGTCGTCTCTACAAGGTGAGTAGATGTATTTGTGAATGAAGTGCTTTGATTCAAACACAAAACTCTAGCGTCTGACTTTTTGTGCATGTTTCTGCCTCTACAGGGGGTGAAACCTCCAGCCTGCACTGGAGCTCTGGTCCGGCTCAGCAGAAGCTTCTGCTGAGCATGAAAAAATAAAGTTATATGTCAGTCCTACAGGAAAACAGCCAAATGTGACACGTTAAATTAGCCATACTAATGTTTAGCTTGTTTCAGTGTTGTCGTTAATACTATGAAAATGTAAGCATATAGAGTATTATAACTTTCTTGTGTAACAGAGCAGATAACTAAATTGTCTCTTAATTCGAATAAATCTGTTTTATAATAACAAATGCAGCCAAACACAGGATAAAAATTTTCATATAATTTATTGGCATTTTCCACTTAAAACACCCTGAACTCCCGAGACTCTTTTGGCTTAAAATGCAAAACAAAAATAGATTTAATTTCTCTGACAAAAACATTGGAGTGGCAGGTGGATACATACTTGTAAAGTATACTTGATTTTTAGGCTCCAGAACATAAAATCAGACATCCTATGTTACAGTACTTTGTATCGACAGACACATCTGAAGAATAAATATCTCTATAGAAGTTTGCACGACACAGAGGCTGAAAGAACAAGACGGCATGGACGTGGGTGGAGGCGGTGTCAGTGCAACACGGTCTCTGTGTAGAAGCGGAAACGCTCCCGCTCACCGACACAGATGGCGCTGTATGGCACTGACGTCTTCCTGCAAAGAGCCACGGTGCTGAGTTTAACCTGCTGTAACTCCTCAGACTGTTCAGTGCTGAGCAAATTACACCTGCTGTCAGAAAACTGTTGCTGTATATCTACTTAAAGTATCACACAGGATAAAAATATGAGCTTTTAATTTGTTCATTTTTGTGTTACAATAAGAGAAAATAATGACTAACTGAAAACACATTATTTGTTATGCCACATCTGAGAAAAATCAGTTTAATCTCAGAAGCCAAATTTTTGAATGTATTTTTACATTTTTGGACGATTATTCCTTAATTAAATGTAGTACAAATATAATAAACTTCTCCGGGGGGGTAAAACCATTATTTTTGCTCTTTGTTTGTGCTCTTTGATAATGTAGCCATGTTAACATGTAACTAAAATCTGTTTTCTCCTCATAGAAAGCTGTTTAACTGGATCAAAACCAATCAGTGCTGAAGGATCTTGACTTATGGCTAACGAACCACAAACCAACTTTTGACACGATGTAACAAAAAACAGACGTTTAAATGCAGTGTTTTGAAAATGTTTGCTCTTCAGGGTGATGCTCAAAGGCTTTGAGGTTCACTGGCTTACATTCAGCCTGTTACACTCTAGATAATTAATAAAACTAACCAAATGCAGAAGGAGCAGACACTTCTGTCATGCGAAGGCATCTGTGGTCAGCTGGATACTGAAAACTAAATATTCTAATGAGTAAAAATTACTGTAAAAACTGAACTGCTCTGATTACAATGTGAACGGTTTAATAGGAGACATTTTTAATATGACATATCTACTCACAATTATTTTTATTAGACCTCTAAATTGTCTTTAAATCTGGAGCCTTTGAAAAAAATCTTCTTTTGCACACTTTGTAAATGTTCTCAAAAAATGTAAGTCTGGTAACAGTTTTCCCACTTTCCTCTTTCTCCATGGAAAAATGAATGGAACAACAGTCTGAGGATCAGCATTTCGAAATCATCACAGTGGTCCTTTAGCGCAAGGCTCAAAACGTTTATAAACCACTTAAGGCTGATCAATAAAGCTTACTAGCTGAAATAATGAAATACTGTTGGACTAGTGTTTTCTACTACTGCCTGACTGGGAAGTGCATCGTATGTTGCGTAGTGCTTGCTTACTTCCCGGTCTTTCTACCTCAGTGACGGCGACAAACACTGTTCTAGGCTGAATGTGTACTTGGTACAGAAAGACAAAGTCATGAAACACCTGAAACTACACACATCCTCGAGTCTCAGCTATCTGATTAGGAAAGAACTGAACAGACGGATCCTAAGCTGCACAAAATCTATTGAATCGTTTGCCTTAAATACTGTTAACGTGTATCATTTGTAAAAACTAACACTATAAAGTTAATGACTTTGATACAATCATCAGGTTAAAATCTCTAGTGTAAAAATGTACAGCATTGTAGGCTGGCAGGTGTTTGTGTGTTGTCAACACTTGTGGCACACGTTTATCCCAGTCGAGCACTATCTACCAAATAAGAGCTGATGGAGCACAGTCTGTTTAAGATGAACTACAGGTGACTTGTTTCTGCCACCTGAGCTCTCTCTGATCTCTACATCGGTATCTGTCGGCAGGGTAGGAAAACACACCGCTGGGATTTTAGAATTCAAAGATCCTCGTTGGGTTTTTTTTTGGGAAAATAAAGCAATTTAGAAGCAGCATCTTTAGTTCAGATGTGCAAACATGTTTTACGTTTGACTGAGGTTTGAAGGTTTGTGTGTCGAAACAACATTTTACCATTAAAGGATAAGGCTGGCATTTTTTACATGTTCTAAAATACCTACAAAAACAAAATCAACAGCAATGGCTTCTTTTATAAAGTGCTCTGAGCTCAAGTATGACTTAAACAGGTGTCAAAGCCTGTGATGAACTACGCTGCTGGTTTGTCTTCCCCGCTCTGTTCAGATCAGATGGTTGATGGCTCAGGTGCCCTCAACATCTAGACTTATAACGTGGCTGAAGCTTTTAAATTTCCATCTATCAGCCATTATAAATGCACACACTGATAGTTTGTCAAACATCCAAGTGGCTTCCTTGGATGGAAGTTAACAGGATGCTCGCAGAGTTTTGGAAATTCTATTTGATCTGAAAGACATGATGAATACACGTGTTACAGAAGTAATATAGTAGAAGTAACAAGCAGTAAATCTTAAATTTCCCTGGACATAAGCACAAATCTCCTCAATAATCTCTCTAATCTCTTATAAGCACTTTAATAAAATATAACCACAAAAACAACTACACAAATGTTGGTTTTAAAAACAAAACAAAACATTTGAATGAGCATAGAAGTTCACAGAGCTTCAAAACAGTAGTAGCTGTAGCTGCTGGTTTTAATTGTAGCAGTACAGACAGAAATAATGTGACTGCATGAATAGTTTTTCCCAACAAACATGTGGGATCCTTTAAAAAATGAACAGTTTCTTTGTTGGACACATTTTCATCAGGATGGTAGAAATAGGATTGAATGAAAACTGACTAAATTATAATCAGGGAGCATGTGCATCTATGGAACATCTATAGAACAGATGCCACACAATACTTTGTTATAGCAGTGGTTCATTGTTTGCTGATTATTAAAAAAAGAAGGTTTTTGCCAGCATTATTCTTTTATAAGAACAAATATTCAGAATCGGATTCAGTTTGGGTCTGAGGTGGGAGGCTGGGTTTTATATTTCACCTACAGTTGTTGGAGTTTGCACACCTTTGGACTGTTTCAAAACAAACAGATGCAGTCCTAGAATTCCGATATTATCTGACCGGTAGATGAACAGGAACTTTATTATTTGTTGCACGCCATCAAATCCTTTGTTGAGACACTAGTTTGTGAAAGCTGGTTAGTTTCCCGCCCTGCCTTCTGGTACCGTTTGTCAAATGCTTTGTACTGTGTTTTTGTGATCAGCAGGCCTACAGAGGGTGAAGCCCTTTTTTGTGACTGAACAGAAGAGCTGAAATGGCCAAGACAGTAAAGTGCTACTGCGGACTGGAGGCACCCTGATTTAAAAAAAAAAAAAGGAACAAAACAAATGCTTTTTAAGCACTTAACCACAGACGAGATCAGCTAATGTACAACAAGGAACAGGTCGAAAATCAAAACAGAACAATGACATCATTAAAAGTCATTACAGGTACAAAATAAAATAAAGCTTAAACTAATTATACAGGTGGTGTCTTATAGTATCAACAGGTGAGACTGGGGTAAAGTCTTCTTCAGTGTTCAATTTCTGTGGTGCTACAAGCTGGTTTAAGTATGTAAGTTGCCAAATTGTATATTAAAGGGTTTTGATTAAATGTAGAGACACGCCGTGGGTTAAAGTCTCATTTGGAGGTAAATCAAACTGGAAAGACTGTTTGGGGTGGGGTGGTCAGGTTAGGGGGTACCCAGTACATCTGTGCTACATTAGATTTATGTTTCTCTTCATACCCTGAGGTTAAGGTCCATCGATTTTTCTCATTTACATCCCGTATTTGGTAAAATGATTCATCTCTCACATCATTCTTAAAGAAATCAGACTCACTTAATCCAACGAGGACTCAATAATTTTATACCTTAAACTAAAACTATGGTGCAAAATAACTTCCAAGACCCTGTCACACCACTGCGGTCCTCATTCGCTGCTCGCGTTCAAATGTCACAGTTATTTTGAAGGAAGACATTTCCTTTACCTTGTTACCTCTTGTTAGAGTACAGGCCTCAGCTTCGTTCTTCTTCCCAGAATAAACGCAGCAGTTTCGTTTTCTTTTTTTCTCTCTGGGACTCTCCAAACTGAAGCTATAACAAACCAGGATGGCCTATCAGGCACCCAAAGATAGGCAAAAACTATTCTCCCTGCTGAAAAACAAAACCTAAAACAGAGGGGGAACATTCCTCTGTTCTCCAGAGTGGGTGTCTCCAGTGTAAAGGGACTGTGGTGATTTTACAGACATTACTGGTAAAGGCTTGCCCTGCCTCCATCGACATACATCCAGCACCCGTGTCTCTCAGGCAGGGCAGGTTGTGCTGGTCATTATGTGCCCAAACGCAGGCAGGTCACTCCGTCGCCCTCCTGGCTCAGTTCTCTGTCCGTGTCGGCACCTTCCCGCCCTGGGGAGACTGGCGCTCTGTGAGGGCTGGGGCTCCGCACCGACATGGCAGCCAGGTTCAAGGTCCGAGATGGGTGAGGCGAAGGGGGACGGTACCTGCCGCTGCTGCTGCTGCGGGGGTCTGGAGAAAGAGATGGGGAGGAGGAGTCTCGGTGCCTCTCCGCAGCAGACTGAGACTCATTCTCTATGGGGCTCTCAAGGTCAGAATCTGCCTCCTCCTCTTCTTCCTCCTCTTCCTCCAGAGTTAATTCAAACTGGAACTTGTCCCCTCCTCCTCCTCCAGAAGGGATGGGTGCTCCTGCTCCCACAGCTGCTGGTCCCACCTCAGCCTGGCGCTCTTCTGGGGTGGAAGGCGAGGGGCTGCGGGGGATCATGCTCTGGTACCACTCCCTGTTGTCCTCCAGCGTGTCCAGGATGTCCTGAGCGTCGGGGTGCACTAAGTCGGCCCAGGTCTCCCACAGCGGGTGCACAATGAAGTCAATGAAGCTCACCTGGTTATGATAGTAATGTTAACAATAATACAACAGCAAACGTGACAGGAGTACAATACATAAAGGACAAACAGGATCACGTTTGCAGAGTAAATACTGGAGAGGTGGTTTCAGGACACGTAGGAAGAATAATAAACTGTGCAAAAGTCTTGAGCCACTCCTCATTTTTTTAAAATTTTGCCTGGAAAAATGGGAAATATGTGCAGCAATTTATAGAAATATTTTTAAATATACATAAAGTATATGTAATAAAGTATATGAGGCAAAAACAGCTGAACAATTCAGTGAGGATTGCTTGCTGCTTCAGTAACGTTGGAGGCCAATCCATGACTGATAGTGTTCGATTATGTGGTTTTTTTTATCCAGGTGTGCTTTTTCTGCATTGGCAGTGTGTTTGGGATCTTTGTCATGCTCAAAAAGAAAACCGGTGCCATTTAGACACTTTCCAGATGGTGCTGCATGATGGATCAAAATCTGACTTTACTTTTCTGTGGTCACGATTCCATCAATGCTGACAAGAGCCTCCATTGTGTTTTACAGATATTCACTGTGGCACTTTCTCTCATTTTCAGTCCTGTTCTTATGTAGTTTGGCAGCTGTTCTCTATGTTTCCCTTCCTTAAGAATGGCTTCTTGACAGCCACTCTCCACTGCTCAGCTCTAGAGCCAGATGCATTGCACAGCACATCCATCTGAAAAGGTCAGGTTCAGGGCCTGAACTGAAAGTGAGTGAAAAAGCAGCCAAATGTCTAAAGAAAAACTTTGAAAGACTTTCAGGAATCCCAGAGAACTTTTGCTCAAGAGCACTTTAAAAGGATTATAATAAAGTTGGAAGCAAAACACAAGGAAATGAGGGGTGGCTAAAGACATGCACAGCACTGTACTTTTAGATTCAACCTATGAAGGCGTATATATTAGCTCATTGCTTATTATATTGCATAAGCAATATACATAATTATATTGCAATTATGTATGGAAGCATTATGTAGACAGGTTATTATGAGACTAAAACATCCGTTAACTTTGCCATCTGTCAGCACCTGACTCTTTTCTATGGAGGCGTTGTGTTTGTCACACATGGGGCTGATCTCCATGCCTCTATCCCGCTCCCTGTCTCCCTGGGTGAAACGCTCCTTCATGATGCGGTCCGTCCACTGGCGGTAAAGCTCCAGCGGTTTGGTTGGATTGCTCAAATCTGCACAATGGACCATGTTCTGCAGAACCTGGAAGAGAAAAACGCAGTCAGACCTGGTGTGTCATGCTGGCCAGTGTTAGAGATGCAATGCAGCAGTGACTTAATTTAAAATCTAAACTGTCAAAATAATCCAGAAAAAAATTCAGTTTTAAAAACATTTTGAGCTTTGGCAACAGTCACTCATAAAGCTAAGAAAGTCAATGTTACTGTCATTTGGTTTTATGGGGAGTTAAATCTGTCCATTCAGAGCAGCAGTCACTGCTGACAGTAAAAACTACTGTTTATTCAAACAAACTGCATTTTGTATGTGCTGTCAAGGAGGCGGGGTATTTATTATCTCTTTTTTTTTTTAAAGAAATTACACAATTTATTACTTAGAAACAAAATTAACACAGAACAAAACAATACAGATTTTCATATATTGGACTGTGAGGGTAAATACTCAACTTTATTCTTTATTACTATGATCAAAACCTTTTACTTCCATCAGAACCTCAATACTCAGCAAAACTGTACAGCTGTTATGACTTATCTGTCCAGTAGGTGGCAGCACCTTCACACAGACTGCCTGGTTTAACGTGCAAGCTGTACAGCTGTGCACAGGTCAAAATGGAAACACGCCACTGCATAGTTTTCATCTGTCACATGGAGCAATTTTAGTACCAAAATCCTTTTTATTAAAGACCTAATGGTGAAATGTACAGAAACAACTATCTTCTGCTCATTGCACTGAATGGACAAATGGTTTGCACATGTATATAATTAAAAAATATATAATGTATAGAGATATGTATAATAATTATTTTTAAACATATATATACTATTAAAGTGTTATGCCAGCAGGAGTTGCTCTAACCTGGATACGGTCAGAGTAGTTGTCTAGTAGAAGGACTCCCAAACTTGTGACTTTCTTGGTCTCCACCATTGTCTTCATGTCTGCCAAAAAGTTCATGTGTTTGGACATATCTGTGGCCAGCACCTGCAGAGGACAACAACCACACAACCACACACCATGCATTACAATTGTAAGGGTCTCATGCTCAACCTAAAGATGACTTCCTCGTGATTACAAGGAAAAGGAAGGATAGATGCAGGAAGTGAAGTGTTGTCTTACAGTGCCTGGGTTACAAAATGTAATGCTGACAAAGCAAATGCACACAGGCTGTTTTATCATCTATCAGATTCACTGCAGCAGTCCTGAGCAACACCTGATCTGTGTGTGTGTCTGTGTGTGTGTGTACCATGTTTACGTAGCTTTGTGGGGACCAAAAATTGGAATGTTATTATGTTTGTGGGGATTAGGGTGAGCGGCTAGGGATAGCATTATGTCAATGTGATGTGCAACAGCAAAAATTATGTTTCTGAGTTCAGCTCACAACCTTCTGCTTTCCTTTGTTCCGTCCAGTTGTAGATGGAAAAAAAAAGGAAGCTGCAATTTTGTTCTCAGGAAAAATATATTACCAACAAGACTTTTCAGTGTATCAGCAAGCATTCACAAGACAAACAAAAAACTGAACTGAAAAGATCACATTTCAAAGGGACAGTATAACTAATGTTATAATATAAATCGTAGAAAAAGGGCAGCGCTCTCACCATGTCAATCACCATCTTGCGGAGAGAGTCTCTCTGTTTCTTGCTGAGGTTCTGGAAGATGTCACAGTTTTCCTCCTGCAGCAGTTTAAAGCCCACAGCGAGATGGTGGTTTTCCAAAACCGACGCGTCATTATACATCAGCGCCAGCTCTGAACCTGGAGAAACGCAGGTAGAAATCCATAAAAACAAAAAACAGAACACCTTGAACATAATTCTACTTTATTTAGCTTGATGTAAATCGGAGCTCACAGCAACCCACTGGGAATTAAATCATCAATATAATAAAGAACCTGACCTGGCATCATTTCTATGTATTACTATGTATTTTAAAGAGTGGAAAAGTTAAGGAAACATGTTAAAATATTTTGGCTGTAACTATTATTGATTTTAATCTGCACGTCTTTTTTTTTTTTTTTTTTTTTTTTTAGCTAATTTTCAACTTTAATGTATTTACATCGTCAATTCAGACTCTTGTTTTTACATTTCTGAGCTGCATCTAAACTATTATTAATGATAACGACTGAACAAAGCTGCTAAAATAAATGTGCAGATTACGGAGATCCATATAGATTAAAATAGACATATTAAAATAAAGGAAATAACCCTTTAATGCATAGTGGTCACCACAGTGGACAGCTATTCAAAGGCTGTGTTCCTGTATTTGTGTCAGTGTTGATGGTATAATTGCACATAAACCACTACAGTGGACACTGATGTGTCACTCCATACCAAATTCATAAGTCAAAACGTAGGACATATAAAAAAAACTCTTTGAAAAGTACATGTTTTTAAAAAAATGAAGTTCAAAAATCTTTTTTTCATGTCTAAAGATGAATAAAAATACTGATTGAGGTTGTCATAATTCATGCATCAAAGGGTTAAAGGAACAAAAATAACAGAAATCAATAAAAATAAATAGAAAACCTGTGGTGTGTATTTGTATGAGAAAGTGAAATAGTGACACACAGGTATGCATATTGTTTCGGGTCTGTGAGTTAACTCAGATCAGTCTGCCTCCACCGTTTGATAAATATATCATCCTGAGGTCTCGGGGAATATGGCGTTCCAATCTGATATATGTACTACTGTATCTTCTCGACCCGCTGACATGCACGCGGGGGATGGTTTGTGCCATCTAACTGTGATACACCTGATTGGTGCAGTTATCAGTATACTTAGAAAATACTGTTCATATCTGGTATTTGATACAAAAATGCCACCTTTTGATCCTTAGTGACATTTTGGTGGAATACCTCTTTGAAAGGAAGCTTTAATCCTAAGCTACAGTTTCTTAACAGTCGACTTTTAAACTGTCCTTATTTACCCCAAGCTGTGTGCTGTTTAAATAGAAAGACAGAAGCCTACTGGTGTTTATGAGGAACTGGTTGGTGACTCCTGGGTGGTCAACATCGTGGATAGCACTGGCAAACAGAGCGGCGATGATCTCCAGGTCTGTGAAAACCACCTGAGGTGAACGAGGAAGAGAAAATGAATTTATTCAGAAGAAAAAGTAGGTGGAGCTTTGCTCACTTCACTGAGAGATCAGAGCCCTGGAGCTGGTAGGGTTAAATAATGCCTTATTTGCTCACCTCTAAAGCTGGGGTGGAGAGGAGGACGTGGGTGGACTGCACCACATCAGCTGCGTGGATGCTGTTGTGATAAGCTATGTCTGCATGGTAGTGGTCCTCTAAGGTCATCATGAAGGTGATGAAGGTGTCAACTGGGATATCGAAGGTTTTCAGAAGGTCTCGCTCCTGTCACATTGATGAGGAGCATTCAAAATAAACATGAGACACAAATTGGGTCGATTCTGGTCTTTGGTGGAGCGAACAGATTTCTACCTGGAAAATGGTGTACATGGTCACTGTCAGAGGACGGTTTCCAGAATATTCTGCTACTTTGAATATATCCATACCCCAACGATCGATATCCTCAAATTGCTGCAGAAATAAAAGAGAGCATGTAAATGACACAGCGCATTTGTAGGTGTGTTTGTGTCTTTCTGTCTTTGCAGCGTATGCGCGAACCCACCTTGGCTAGCAGGTTCTCGTGTGGTGTGTTGACTCCAAAGCGAGGGATGGAGGCAGGCGCCAAACCCGGGCTTTGTGTGGCCTTTTTCACACCGCTGATCTGTGACATCGGCCTCTTTTTCTTCTCCTTCTCCTTCGGAGGAGGAGAAAGGATTTCCACGTCATGTTGTTTCTCTGCAACATGAACACACACGTAATGTTATGGCCAGATGTGATTCATTAGATCTGTAGGTGTTAGAAAAACCAATGACAGAGTGCTCACTGCACCCACTTGTGTCTTCAACCAAATTAAAATACACAGCCACTTGATTATTCAGTTCTACCTGCCTTACATTTAGAGGGAGATAATCACGCTGGTTTTCTTATCTTTGCAAAGCTTTTTACTCTGACAAATGCAAAAAAATCACAAGTTCTCTCAGATCTGTTAAACTGACTCACCAAACTGTCCATAATGTAGCCGTTTCTATGAAGCAGCCCTGTTTCCACATAATGTGGGTCTGACTGTCATTTAGACACACTGCTGTTAGCAACTGTTCATGAACCTAAAAACAGGATGGCAACCTCCTCACTGCAATCACTTGCAGAGAGATTGGCAAAGTTCTTTAAAAGGTACTGTCGGATTTAAAAATGCAGACAGACGCAGCCAGCACGGTGCAATCAGTCTGAGTAAGCATGCACCGATGAGCGTACCTCATTTGTGATGCGCTTCTTTGGAATTGGGAACTCAATTGCAAAGTGGTTGTACTCCTAGTAAAAGCATGGCTGCTGAATGCTAGTGTTACTGTGCAGCTACTACATCACTATTGGTGGATGGATTTGCAACCGATTTGCAATTTTTTGCCAGTTTGCCATAGTTAATCACCATATTGTCACAAACATTTTACATATTGGAAGTAATTTCTAATTTGACCCCATTCATTTTCAAACCCATAGGAGGCTGACTCCATCTTATTGCCATTCGATCACAATGCTCCGCCTTAACAGTCCAAAGTTACTTTCAAGACAGGAACTGACTCTAAGTGGCTGCAGACCTGGTCCCTGTTTTGGCAACAACCATTTCAGAGACAATGACATTACAAGTTTATTGCACAAAATCACAATGATTTTGCTTTTGCTGTGGCCTCCTATCACTGTAGAACTATTGTAGATCTGCCCTAGACAGTGGGAAGTATATGATGATGTGTCAATGTCTGCATACTTTCAGCTACTGCTACAATTACTACTAATACTGTCAATATTTTAGTAATCATTGCACTACCAGAAACACTTAACTCTGTAAGTATTAGATGATAGTGTGACTGCAACAGCTCACGCAAATTCTCAATACTGCAGCTGGAACTTGTGATTCTTCAATTGTTACTGCAGTCACATGCACTAGGTGTACTTTATACACTTACTATGAGTTTAGTTGACACATTGTGAACAGTAGCTGTTACTACAACTGCTATTAACATAGATAATACAAGTCCACCTCAACAACCAACAGTTTATGGAAAAGCTGAGAAAAAAAAAAGAAAAGCCTGGACATCCATGAAAGACTACAGAGGATTTTCACAGGATCCTGTCCATGGTAATGAAAAACTTTTTCACTGCGTGCAGCAGGATGCAAAACACTCCACTCCCAGGGCTACTGTATAGACACGTTATCAAGAGAAAATACTGAGGGTTCATCAGTGTAAAATGCAGAAGTAAAGTATTTTACAAACTAAGCTAAGACCACTGAACAAACAGAAAGCCTGCAGTAAATCATCATAAAGGCAGAAATCCATGTTTTGGTGATATCTATGAATTTAAGCAATTAATTTATATTTGTGATATTGTTTTCCACTTACAAAGACTGTATAAAAATAGTGGCAAATCCTAAATGGTTAAAGTGTGCATGTCAGTTGCATCCTTTGCTTCATTTCAAACCCACTGTAGTGGTGCACAGAGCTAAAATTCAGGAAACCGTCACTGTGCAACCTGACTTTTTCCTAAACACATGAATTCCTGCACAAAGGAACTTAAACATATGGAAAACATGTGTAAACCCATCTTCATCAGCAGTATAATGACACATAAGGGAGGTCGGCATGAATAACACAGACTCAGTTCACACCACCTGATTAGAAACCCGAAATCTATTCGTTCGTAGCTGAGATAATAAAACAAGGCTCAAAGGAGCAACAATATTGCTGGTTTTGCTGTGCTTGCTGAGAGATCTGGCCAACTAAACACAATTAATGTAAGTATTGCACAAAAACACTGTGAAAACAGATTTTACGGCAGCAGGTGGAGAACACTAGCAGCAAAAATGTAACGATGATGGTTAAAAACCATCTGTTTCCCAGCAGTTTGATGACAAAGCTCTTGTGCTTTTGTTTTCCGAAACACTTGATTAAGATCAAAGGCAGGAGATTTTGTTTTTCAACCCAAATTAGAGAGCGTAGTTCTTGAGGCAAAAACACAAAAACACCAAAAGGTTTCCTTTGACGGTATCAGCATCATCTCAACATGATTTGTTGACTCAGAGGTACTGCCCCAGCAGACACGGCTGTGTTGGCAACGACTCATCCATTTTTTTGGGGAGTACAAACCAAGGGAATAATGATACCATTGTGACATCACGGACAGCCAGCTTTACCTCACGTCCACACATCCTCTTCGGTATTTTCCATTCATTGTGTTTCATTAGCACAGAGGCACAAAATCCAGACACGAGCACACAGCACCTAAGGATGCACAGCGATCTGAGTGGCAGCGTCACACGAGGCGCTGTCTGGCCTTTCTCACCTCTCTCACAGTGCCTTCTCTTCCTCACACCCAAAACCATGGTGCTCATTTCCAAACGCAGCCAGGCTTGAAGAAGAGGCACTCATATCAAAACGGCGTCCGACTGACAGCGCCATCCTCGTTCAGCCGGACCATCCTGCCGGAAGGGCTGTTGAACACTGAGTCTCCTATTCATACGGCACGCCGTCGAATAATGTGCACCCTGTTGCCGTGACAACGCCACACAATGTGTCCGGGAATGCTGTCTGCAGCCCCGCCTCCTTCTTTTTCAGTAAAAGGAAAAATCCTCACCTTCTCCATCTGTCCTGTTAACACAGTCCTCACCTTCTTTCAGAAACACGCTCTTTTCATTTTCATGTACAAGAAAACCCCCCACATCCTTTCTCCCCCACATTGACTCCCTTCTTCTATATAGTAAAATTCCCTTTTCCCTGTTCCTTTGGAAAGTCATCCTCTCCTTCCCTTCCCTTCTTAAAAAAGAAGGGAAGGGAAGGAGATTTGATCTTTCTGTCTTCTTTTTTTTGTCCCTATTCATCCTCACACCACATTTTTATCCACTCCAACAAAATACAAGAAGACATCCTAACATTCAAATATATTGAAGAGCAAAAAAGAAAAACAGGAGATGCAAAGAAGCAAATTAGTTTACTGGCAGTGTTTCCCCTCAGCTTCGTAGTAGATACACCTGTGGTATCAATTTGAAAGTCCTTCTTCAGGCGTTGCATTCACAAGATTTCAAAGTTCTAACTTACCGAGGAAGGTGTTGGCGATGAACTCTGACACCTGATTCCCTGAGCGGCTTGTTTCCGATAGCTGTGTCAGCTCGCGGTTCAGCATCCTCTTAAACTGTGTAGACATGACAAAACCATAAACAACACATGGTTAGTCTGCAAAACACACCAAGCATATGGGTGTGCATGTGTGTAGCAAGGCATTTTATTTCAAAATCCTTTCTGTAACTGTTAACACTAAAACAACATGCCTCCTTCCCTTCATTTGACTCTTAGAACAACAGAGGAAACATTTAGCAAACTACGTTACCAAAATATGGGTGCAAACAAACAGAAGGACCAAACAAAACAAACACTGAAGCACTTTCCAACATTTGAATGACATTTGTTTCATGTTTTAAACACAGAGACAAAACGGTAAACAAAAAGGTTTCCAAGGACAAACAAAAACAAACAAACCCACAGTGCATGAAAGGTCAACGGAAAAAAAAATGACTAATATGTTACTACAGACAACCTAATGGATGCATGTCATATTTTAGCTTTTAAATTGCACATTACTAATTTGCTTAGATTTTTGTAACTGCAAAAACGTGGGAGAAATGTGAAGAGGCAGGTGAAAGATCGCATAACTAAAAAACAAATCTCATTATTTGTGTAACAAAATAGAGGGAAGAAAACGAGGTGCTGTGATGAAGGTGGTAACCTCCATGTATCCATGCTTTACACAATAGACTTGAGCTACCTTGAGTTACCTGATACACATGGCTCATATACATAACCCTAAATGAGGAAACACAATCTGTGATCTCATACACCACGCTCATTTATTTTGCATTTACTGAAATTGCTTTATATGTAGTGTATGCATCTCATTATTTTTTATAGGTCTGACTTTATTCATTTTTAGAAGTCTGTTTGGCTGCTGAGGCCTCCGGGCTGTTCCTCCAGCATGCGGTGCTATTAAATACAGGAGGTGCTGATCGGAACATACCAAGTATTGTGACGCCATAGGGCAGATAGCTAGAGTCATTTATCTTTGTTCTTTATATATCTTAATTTCATGAGTTAGATACTGAGTAATTTTGGGTTTGATTGCTGTTACAATAGATTCAATTAACTACTAAGCAAATTGTTGATTTTTTTCTTTGTTATTAGATAATTTACAAGTGTTTGTTCCTCACCCTGCTCAGAGTATCTAAATTGGTCTGATTGAATCTCTTTGTATCTACTTTATTATAATTCTGTTTATTTAACCTCTTTTAAGTGCCAAGAACTAAACTTGGCACATAAATGAAGGAAATCTGGGTTTGGTCGATTACTTCTTTGTTGCAACAACGCTTCTGCGAATAAATCTTATACTGTTGGAGAGCCTGTTTCCTCTGAAATGGTGCCACATTTGTAAAAGAAAATGCATTCGTGGGTCGAGCAGAATAGTTCAGTATGTGAGTTGTGCCCATGAAAAATGTGGCAAATCTTCTCTGACAATATTAAAACTCTTCTTGACTCTTGTTTTGAGCTTCCAGTAGCCCAGATGCTAACAATCGGTTTGCCTGATTAGCAGCAGCTGTGAGCAAGGTCCCTGCTACAGCAGTCAGGTGGTATCTGTCTGCTCTAAAAGTGCCACGTTTGACTGACCTGGAAAGGGCCCGTGCCATAGGGCAACTTCAAGCTGGTGTCTGGGATGTCAGAGACAGGCCATGAAGTGGGTGTCCCAAGAAGATTACACTACACCATTATGCTGGCATTGGCAACATGTGCACTGGGACCTGAACACTTGGAGGTACATTATGTTCAGTGATGAGTCCAGATTCTGCCTACAACTATTGGATTGTAGGATCAAAGCTTTAAGAGCACGTGGACAACACTGTGCTGACTGGTGGACCAATTTGGTAACAGCTTCTGGTGGAGGTAGTGTGATGGGGCGGGGCGGCATCTCCCTCACTGAAAAATAAGGCTTGTTATCTCAATGCAGAGAGAGAGATGCAGGTTGTGCGACCAACACAACCACATTAGAAATGCTGGTTGAAGAATGGGATGCCATCCCACAGCAGTGTGTGACAAAGATGATGACCAGCATGAGGAGGAAGTGCCAGGCTGTTGTGGCAGTGTTCTTCCACATGCTACTGAGGCCTCCATTTGTTAAACTGTCAGTATGCATCGTTTCTTCAGACTGCCATAATTCAGTCCAGTAAGCTGTTTGGCACTGGTAGAGAAAAGTTGGCAAGTTCTTAATGGGCGCAACCCACATCTGTACTTTCCTTATTCATTTTCACTGTTAAAGCCCAAAAAACTTCACAGCCAAATCAAATGTTTCATTGTTTTTGCTTCGATTAAGAGTGAAACAAAATGTGGGGAAACCCCAGCAGTGCAGCACTCATAGGATTATGCTCCCAGCCTACAGTCCATGAATACCCTTTGATATACCTCCGTATATGCATATATATATCTATACAAAAATCAAAACAAGCTATAATATCTCTTACTCTTCTGTCAGCAGGCACAAAAAACAAACAAACATGTGCACTGTTTGTAGGAAAAAAAGAAGTTTTACAAAATTAAAAGAGTTCAGTGTTTCCCCGTTGAATTTGATGGCAGCGGTAGTTTCCACACTGATTATGTAACAGTCTCGGCAGGTGGAGGCTGAGGGAGGAAGGAGGGGATCTGGGTGAGAGTGTGATGCTGCAGTGGCTGCATGGCTATTTTGTGGCACACGTACGTTCCAATGCAAACACATGCATCAGCCTACATAACTGTTTATCATCTATTTGATTTCTCCTGGAGCTTCTCATCACTGCTTCCCCCTTTGCGCTTCAGTACTTCCTGCACACGTACACACACACACACACACACACACACACACACACACACACACACACACACACACACACACACACACACACACACACACACACACACACACACACTTGTTTACATGCGAGCCATTCCTACGCCTATGAATCAGTCCTCTTAAGATTTTGTGTTTTGTTTTTCGACAATCATGACAACTGTTTCCTCTAACACACATGGATATTTTGGCCCTTTTAGTTGTCAATTCTGTCCTACACACACACACACACACACACACACACACACACACACACACACACACACACACACACACACACACACACAGACACACACACAATGTTCAGCCCCTTTGTGGATCTTGTCCTGAGTCAGATCCGACAGGCGGGCTCACTCAGCATTCATCCCACTGCAAAGCCTGCACTGCTGATCACTAGATCCCATTGTCAACAAGGAAAGCCAGCAGGGTTTCCCATCGCTCACCTGTCTGAGTCTCCAGTACAGATAAACCCAGAGAGCCGACGCAGGCATGTCAGCCCATGCATGTTGATGTTAGTGGAGGCTAAAATCCAAGTTTGCTTGCTTAGTAATAGGCTGTAATTTCCCCACTCAGTTCTGCTCCATGCTCAGCAGAGATGGTCTGAACATGAAAAAAAAGTCCATTTTAAAAGTTCCCACAGTTCCTAGCTGCAGTCCTGAAGATGAAGGGGGAGGGGGGGGCGGTGCTGGAGGGATAGGGTGGGGTATAACACTGCCATCAGGGTGTGACTGCAGTCTCTCATCCAACTACTGTCACACGCTGTCAATGATAAACATAAAGAGGGAGAGCAGGAGCTAGAGTGAGGGAGAGTCTGTGAGGATCCCCTGCCCCGCATGCTGCTCCCCTTCTTCAACCAATCACGTTAGTGTAGCTTAAGGGGCTGAGTGGAGGAAAGAGATATGATTGGCTGAGTGAGGGAAGGAGGAGGTTTGCAGCCAGACAGCAGGAAGAGCCAGCGAGGACGTGCACTCAGTGGAGAGAGGCGCCATTCATGAACAGTAGTGTTATTTACGCACGCCTCAAATCTAATTTTCTTCCTGTACAAATTTAATTTGTGAACAGTGAAAGCAAGTTTGCACTACAATGAAAAAGCTGAAAATCTCGTGTGTAGTTGATGCATGAGGTTAGATTGCAAAGCTCCTAGCACACACTGACTTTTTCCCCTCCATCTACCTTATTACAGCCCAGTCACAGCCAGTCTGTGTACTCACTCTACAAACTAAAGTACAAAGAAAAAGTTAAAAGATTTTAGTCAATGTAGTATTTCAGAAAAAAATGAGTAATATTTAGTTTTTCATGGATTTTTATATTTTTGTGTGACCCAATTTGCACCAAATCATCTCAGCTGGAGCTGTTATCGGTATCTACCATCACACAAAATTTGAAAATGATATCTTGAAAACTGGATGCTAGACTGCCAACAGACAGTCAAACAGCACAGATTGGATACTCAGATGAATAAATGCATAAATACATAAACAAATGGGCATAGATCAGAGGCTTTTGTTTTCCACCTGCACTTCTTCACAGCATTAATGATCGGTATGGACACAGCTGAGTTGAATCACCTCACCTTGTTGGATGCCATCTCGCTGACCGAGTGTCTCGTCTGCAGGGTCTCCAGCTGGTCCAGACACCAGTCCAGCTCCTCCAGGGTCTCCATCGCCAGCTTCTGGTAAGGCTCCTCTGAAAGGTCAGAGGTCAAACAAACAGACGTTGCAGTTTACGCCTGGGACTGCTGTGGAAACATCCACATCTTTAACATGTTGCATGGGTCTGCTGTTGATCTTGGTAAGAGAAAACTTGATCTTGTCATGCTGCACCTGTCCTGACTGTTAATGTCTTCACCATTCATTTACCAGCACTATTATATTTGCATCCGTTTAACTGTAAGAAGCACATCTTTCAGATTTACCTGAATCAACAATCACTTAATTCTTTTTCTATGTATTTAAAAAGACAACAACATTTTCATTTTCTATGAGAAAGGCACCATTAGTCAAAGGGAAACTAGAACCTCTCAGTGTCCCATCACCCAGGGGTATTAACACTGACCTGTAAGACATGGATTACACATGGGCGGCTGGTTGCTGCTTGACGGCCGCCTGAAACACCAAACAGATGAGGTGTCGGTAGAATAACAAAAGAGCAAATTAGTCATCCGCGCCACATCGTGTTTGTGCTCTTACTTGTTTCCCACACGATCTTGCAGATGTGTCAGAACAGCAAAGTTACTTCTCACCGTTCGTAGACTGGCAAGAACCTAAAAAAATGAATAAACAAAATACATGAACCAATTTTCGTTCAAAATAAAGAACCATTCTTTTAGTTGGTTGAACCTTTTTTACCTGTTACCGTGAATGTAGTGACTTTGATATTTGTTTTGGAACTTTTAACCATTTTTAAAGACCCTATCAGGAACTTTTAGCATTTAAATGAAAATGCAAAATGGACTTTGAGTATGAATAGAAAAGCTAAGTGGTTTAAAAACATCACACTTTACAGGCACAGCATGCGAGGGTTTCATGTCGCTGATAGTACTATCTGAGCTCAGCTAACTTCCAAAAGCCTGATGTAAGAGAGGAAGCATGCTGAAGCTCTGCTCTCTCTCATATCTAACGTTTACTGATGATAAACTTTTATAGGGTAAATATTGGACTTTAGTTTGGAATTATCACATGTACACAGATCATGTTAGTAGGTCGCTGATGATCACACACACATAAGAACAAGCTGTTCAGCACAAAGAGAATGTGTGTGGGTGTTGTCTGTGAAAAATGAACCATGTCTTATTTCTCAAACTGATGAGTAAGGGCCAGCAAGGAGCCACGCCGAGCATCTGGACAGCGCAACGCCCCAAATTAGGTGGATTTACTTTGAATGGAAACAATTATATTTCACATCTCACTTCACGGGACAGACGGTCTGTCATAAATAACAAACACTTCGGTAAACAAATATTTTTTTAAATACATCATCCGTGGATCTATAGTAGCTTTAATGAAATTCACTGTGAAAACAGGGCTTTCAGGAGTTCAGAGAATAGTATGATTAAATCAATTTGCACCATATGGAAGCACCTCTGCTTAGCTGTTTACACCATGCTTTCACTGTGGGCTGTTTCTTTATGAACTGCTTACATGTAACTTGCTGCTTGCTGGCTTAATGCATTGATCAGCAGATCTTCACACAGTTCAAACAACTGTTTCAAGTAATAAGTGTATAAACATTCATTTTGATGCCATGTTTGTTAAACTGTGCTGTGTTTGGCCTGTTGCCGTACAGGTTGCCGGCTTCCGCCTGTCATAATATCAGTGCTGGCACCCTCGATCCTGAGTTTGGCTTTGATTCAATGACAGCAAACAACGGAAACTCTTAAAGGACCAGCAACAAGCATATGCGACTAACCTGTGCAAATGGAGTCACTATCATGTCTTCTCCATGCCTGCAAATTAAAAAAAAGGCCATGTGAGAGGGGATAGAGCAGTTCGTGATGTATTGTGTGATTCCAAACAACAAACACACAAATCATGACAACAGTCAGGTTGCTGTTACTGGGATATTTGACTGAGCAGGAACGTCGCAGTTGGATGAGACCGTGACTGGTCTGAATATCACGCTGGACAAAGAAAGGAGAACAACACATTGTATTAGTTACACAAAATCCTTCTTAGAGGCAAAGGTGCTACACCTCATAGATATATTGTTTTTGTGACTACGTGGTAATTAAGAGTTGGCAATAAGGAATAGAGGAGCAGGATGAATGTTAGAAAGGCTAGCACTAGTTGCTAGGCAAAAAAAACTATTCGTATTGTATCTAAGGACTAAAGTTAATTAGTTAAACTTGCATTTAGTGATGTTTTAGTATTCACTTTGATTGACTTCTAAATTTAAATTTAAACAACAAGATTGCGTCTCACAAATAAACCCAGCTACGAGTAAGCTGTATCTCAAGGGAAATGTTAAAAAAGACCAATCCCACTAAAGGTTAGAAATGATGGGATATTAAGTTTATCTATGAGGGACAAAAAATGCCTCTAAGACTTATTTGTATAACTAGAACAACATGCAGGTGAGGAACAGAGCTCATGCTTTGGATGCTTGGGAAACCAGTTTTAGATCAGCTAAAGCTTTCTGGAAGCTTTAGGGTGACAACATGCGCACAGACCTCCAGACCTCAGGGTGAAATCATGCTAACTGTGAAAAACACTAAGTTGGCCTTCACCGTCCAGCAAACATTTTGATGCATGACTGTGAGCGCCACATTGTTTAGTAAAATATCAAAATCCATTGTAGTCGTCAGGTTTGTGACTGAAACACGGGTGGCACCACATCAGCATCTGTCAAATGGTTGCTGGGACTGTTTTTCAGACTTTTGAGCTTGAGATGCTTTCGGAGCTGAGCATCCAAGATAAAGTTGTTCGGATCGTGTTCGGGAAAAGCGTGGGAGATGTGACTCATGACAGTGTGGCACAGCCCAAAGAGATAGACAGAAAAATCACAGCAATCTTCACACTTTGTCTCACCGAGGTAGCCAATTGACTTCCCAATGCTTCAATCCCTCCTCCCTTCAAAACAAAGGAGCGACAGCTATTGGTGGTCGAGGCCCCATTTACACTCTGGCTTCAAACAGACTGCTAGCTGCACAAGAGAAATCTTCAGCTGTACAAACAGACAGAAACTAGTTGCTGAACTAGCGTAGCGTTACCAGCATGTTTCCCGCTAGCTAGCGACTTCACTGCATTTACACCTACAACTGGTTGCTCTCGTGTTTACATTTTTAAACTCTAGCTGTGCTGCCTGAAGTGTCTTTAAAGCCTGCTGCCAAATGCATGTAGTTCTTTGAGTGTAAATAGGACCTTAGGTGAGCTTACTAGAAATAGTTTTAAATGTATTTATTATAATTTATTGTATTTATGACACTGACACAATCAATGTGATCTCGTGAAATGAGTTTAACAGGCTTAGTGTAAAATAAAAGGCAGTGATTTGCAAATCATTTCAAACCTTGACTTAAATGAAAATTTTATATTTTATTGCGCTAACAAAATGTTGAACGAAATACACAACTAGCCACTTTATTAGGTACACTTTCATGGTACAGGGTTGGACCCTTGTTTGCCTTCAGATCTCTTTAATTCTTCATGCATTGATTCCACAGTGTGCTTGAATCATTCCTCCGAGACTTTGATCCATTTTGACATGATAGCGTCACATCAGATGCTGCATATTTGTAAGCTGTAGATCCATGATGTGGATCTCCTGTTCCAGAGACACAATTTTCCCTTTTAAACCTTTTTTCTCCCCGAAATTTCTATAGTCTAATTTTGTTAAGTTTGTCCAAACTTTAGCTGTTTTTAGGGTCCACTGTGCTCTTCTGCTCTTGTAGAGCATCTGGTTTGATGTGCGTTCAGAGATGCTCTTCTGCAAACTGGGACACTCTCCCCCAGACATGGCATCAACGAGAATAGCAGCTCACTGGATTTTGCTGTTGTCAGATAATTCTCTGTAAACCTTAGAGATGTTTGTGCGGGAAAATCGCAGCAGATCAGCAGTTTTCAAACACTCAGACCAGCCTCACATGATGTCAAGAGTCACATGGGGGTGACTGTGGCTCAGGAGATTGGGAAGCTCATCTGTTGCCGGTTCGATCCCCCTGCTCTCTCTGCTATATAAATGCAATCCATTATTATTATTATTATTACATAAGTCACTGTTCTTCCTCTGATGCTCAGTATGAACTTCAATAGCTTGTCTTGACCATGTCTACATGCTTCCATGTGATTGGCTGACTAGATAACTGGTGTACCTAACAAAGTGGATAACATGGTTTTAAAACATATTGCTGGAATCAAATTTAAAACTAACTTTAAAGTTTTCATTTTCATTCAGAAAATAGTTTGTTTTACTGTGCAGTTTCTCAGAGATTAGATGATCTGTAGGTATTCAGCGCCTTCATATCTTCAGTCTCTTTCTGAAAGGTTTTGATTTCTCTGGATTGATGAGATAAGTTTTTGTGCTCTCAAGCAAACTATATATTTTCCTCCAAATCCAGCTGTGCAGCCCCACAAACAAATAAACAGAAAACAAAAGAAGATCCACATCTCTCTGCTTATTGTTGCTGAAACAATACAGAAAGCGTCCAAGAATACTCACAGGTCGCTGGCAGTGGACGAGTTGCGGGACATAGTTTTGGGCGAAAGGTCGAAGTCTGAGTCAGAGCGATAGAGGAAGGACTCGCGGCGCTGACTGTGGGGAAAGTTGGCCTGAAGTACCAGACCAGAACCCGGGCTAGTCTGAGAGTCCAGTGGACTGCGACCCACCGACAGGCCATTCTCCACATCAAAACTACAGAGAAAAGGAAGAGAAGAGAGAAAAAATTAATAAGTATTCTTTTGTTCCTACCCACAAGCTAGCCTCACAGCCTGATTTTTAATTAAATAATTCTGTTGTTTTTATTTATTTTATTTAAATTTTTGGCATGATTAAAATTGCATGCAGTGACTCAGAGGTCAGGTTAATACCTCTATTAGTATTAGCTGCTATTAACTGCTATAATTGTTGGCTCTTTTGATTACTATATGTAATATTGAGCATAAAACCTAGCCAGAATAATAAAGAAATGCATAGTAAATGTATAGTTTTAAACAAAGAAGCCCTACTGTAGGAAAAAAGCACAAGAAATATATGAAAACATGAGACAGGCAACAAAGATTTCACATATAAATCTCAGACAAACACAAATAATGTGATGCACAGCGCTAACAGTTTCTGCAGCAGCTGCTGATCTGCATGTAGAGACAGAAAGGATAAGACCGTGGTGAGACAGGGTACAATTACACCTCTATGGAATGGCTGAAGTTGAAAGTACAGTAATGCAGAGGGCTGCAAATCCAAATCAATTTCCCAAAGTGCCCCCAAATCATCATAATGGAATCTCTGACAGCAGACACAAAGGAGCTACAATTATAAAGTGACACAAGAACGGGGTTCATGCGGACTACCTGAAAATTACAGTAATACAATGCACAGGATGCCACTTTTGTTGGCAGCACAATGGAAAAAAAAGGTATTCAGATAGATTGTCTCCTCTGAGTTTAAACAGGTGACCTTGTGATTACTGCTTTCACAATCTAGCACACACTCACGCACATCTTTCCCCTTCACCATCTCTGTTTGACGTCAACACTGGCACGTTGCCTCGGTGCAACGACAACCAATAACCCGCCCCGCCGCTCGTGCTCTCGCCCGTCATAGCAGTGACATCGAAATATGCCCCCAAGTGTTCAACAAAGAGTTGCTGAAAATAACCACACGGTATTTTTTCTTTTTCCATATTTGGAAGATTTTGATTTTTTTATTGGTATGATAAAAGTGGGATTGTGTCAATTCCAGAAAAGCCTCTGTCAGCAAACAGCAGCACAGCTACAAATGATCAGATTGAATTCTTCTCAATTGCAGGTTTCACTATGGCAGTAAATTCCCTTTCCCTCCTAATGCCTTTGAACCAAACCACACTTTTTTGTAACACGCTGTCCAAGCAAGAGCCAGCACGTCGCTGCAACCGTCGTGAGCAAAGAGGAAGTGGAGGAGAACTCGACTTTGAGTGTTGTCTGGGGGGGTCAAAGCTTATCAGCTCGGAAATTCATCTTCTTCTGCTGATCTCTGCACTATTTGAAGCTCACCGTGAGCCAGCGTCCTCTCGGCTAAACCTCTTTCCTTCTAAGGAATTCACCTGACTGAGACCTCAGAGCTCCATTATGCGGCCGCCGCATGGGTACGATTAACAGACCGTCTTTATCAATTAGATACATTCTCATTCATGCAAACTCCCCCTTTCATAACAGCTGAAAACAGAGCACCAGTCGAGCAATGGAAGCTTGCGCCTGTGTCTATTTTTAGTGCAGCCTGCCTCCAGCGCTCCAGCAATAATATTGCGTGATAAATGAAAGATGGCCATTAAGCAATCGATGCTGAATGAAATGGGCCCAGTTCATAGAAACAGTGAGATACAGCGAGATCAGGAGGGGTTGGGGGAGGTGGGGGTGGTGATGAGGAGGGCTGTATCCAGCACAGTGATGTGCTCAGCACCTTGCATCTGATTGGTGCAATTTCCCGGAGGGTGGGTTGGTGGGGGTGATATGCAGCAGCAGGGCTTACCTCAATGATGCCACCCCACCACTACAGCTCGTTCAGCCCCACTCTACACACCTCCTCCACCCCTGGCTCGGTGGAATCGGCCGTGAAGAGGCTCCATCAGAGGAGACCGGTGACGTCAGAAGCTAAAAATAGACCTGGCTGACAGGAAATAGGGGAACTGAGAGACTTGTGATGGTGCTTACGTAGATGCACCCCCCAACCCCCCATCCCAATGCAGGGTGCAGATGATTTCACCCGTCCGCATGAATATATTTATAAAGGATGATATTTTAAATTCTACTAGGTGAATCCTAGTAGCCATACAGCTCTTTTCCTTCCAGTCATACAGTCTGTATTTTCTTTTTAGATATCGGCATGAGCAAGTACGATGGCATTCAAGCACATTTCTCAAGGACATTGTGCAGGTGACACGGCAATTCGTAGCATACGTTTAAACTGTTGCTGAATTTCATTATGAGCAAGAGTCTTTTTTAAACCAGACCAGAGGATCCCACATTTAGAGTTTCATGGAATACAATATTTCTGTTGAAATGTACAAGAAAATGACAAGTTTATTTGTGTTCACATCAAATTTTCCATAATGTTTAGGGGTAAATGACAAAGGCTAGATACAGACGTTTTTTAACAAACACTCCTTAAAGTGGACTTGATGAATTTATATGAAAATAACTGCACAGCAAGACCTAAAATATGACAAATCAATGGGACAAGTGTGAAAGAGAATTTTGATGTGGCATAAAATAAAAACATAATACAAAAGATCTATACAAAGTTTTTCAGCAGCTGCAGCTCACTTCAGAAGGCTTCTGATAGTGAGACAACTCCCCCTACTGAGGAACAAGAGGTACTGCAATGGCCATTGCTTTTGTGGTATGCACAGCAGACAAGTTATGGTTTAAAATAAAAGAATCCTAATACTCAACTCATATCTCATCTCTTGCATCCTGATCCAGGTACAATGCATCTGGATCTATCTGAATTTTGTAAAACACTCTCCACGCAAGAGACTGGCGACCTGTTCAGAACTGCTCTCCCTATGACAGCTGGAATAGGCTCCAGCCACCTCTTGCTTCCCTGAATTGGAAAAGCAGGAAAGAAAATGGATAGATGGACCCGACTCCCAGTAATCTGGCAGTTTCCGTGTCTTCTGTAACACAGTTTTAATACAGTGTGATTATACTTCCTTCCATCACCAGTAAAGCAGAGTGGTATTCACCAGATTTGACCATGATACACCTTAAACGCACTTAAATGTGCTGTTACGCTGAGCTGTGTTAGACTTGTGACCTTTGCCCTATGACAGCTGTGATAGTCACCAGCACTCCTGAGGAAGCGGACGGATTGATGTAAGAGTTAAGTTAAACAGCTCAGTCCTGGAAGTGCTTTTTAAGTTTTTTAAGGTGAATAGTAGAATTTGTTAATATTACATAAACAACGTATTTGTAAAAATGCAGAAAATGTAGAAAGCATCTCCTTTTTCACTGCACCACAGCTACTGTTAACAAGTGAATGGGCATCCACCCTTTAATCAGAATGACAGGCAGGCATTCAGCCAGGCACACTGGCGTCTTGTTCAGTTACAGCGTACATAACACGCTGACCTTGGTCTGTCCCCTGACTCGAGCATTGTTCTTCCTTTCTCTGACGTACATTACGGCTCCCTTTTCTGTCCTTAACTGTGTTTTTGACTGAACTTTTCTCACACACAAACACATCCCTTGACACCCACATTTGTTCCCAGGATGTTTAGTTTTTCCCCTTATCACTATATCAAAGAGGGGGAAAAAATCTTTTGTCTGTAAACTAAATTAAAAAGAACTGCTTTTCTGGTTTTATGATCAGTTATTCTTTTGCTAGAAAAGTGCAGCTATGTCAGGCATTTTCTGATTCATGTTTCCCAATTGTGAGGGTTTGCTGAGTTTTGTAATTCTAAATTAAATATTTTGGTTTTAAATTGTTTAAAAAATAATTTAGTGCATTTGTGTCCTTAATCTTGGAGCACCCTTTTGAGTCTAAGTACAGATATATAAATGGACCTTGAGCAAAAAGTTTAAAACATGTCCGTATGCCATGAAATGAGATGCAGAACTGATTCCAGTTATTGTTCGTTTGTTGTTGTTGTTGCTTGTGATGTGCTCATGGGAAACAAGGCTGAGGGATTTCAGAAAACATTCTGTTGTGTGTGTGAGAGTGACCAGAGTCCAGATGTTATTTGATGGGTGAATGACACAGAGCCGGGGGTTGGAGGTCAAAACACACACTTGCACACACACCCTCCCTCCTGTTTTCTTCCCTTGTAGCGTGGGAATTGGCCAAGGGGCCTCAAACATCACACCAGGAAGGAGACAAGAGGTGAGGGGGAGAGGAGGAAAACAGACCAGGGAATATTTTATACCACTGAGTCTCAGTCTTAGCAAATAGTGACACAGAGTTTTCTCCAAGGCTCAGGTTAGCATTAGAGTACAGTGTGTGTGTCTTCTCGTTGCATTATGTCACTAAGAAAGGAAAGACAGAGAAGCGTGCCTGTGTGACAGTCCAGGGAGTAAAGAGGGTTTGTTTGCTTTACACCTCAAGCCTATTGTATATTTGATCTGAACACAGCAGAAAAACAGCCTGCTTCCCTTTGTCCAGCAGCCTGCCAAACAGATCTTTCCTCTCACTGTCACTCTGTGCAGTTTGCACGCTCTGTGCGTGTGCGAACGTCATCACGACAGGAAGGCAGGGCACGGGAAGAACAAGCAGCGAAAGTATTTGTGCAAACCCAGATTTGAGCATTGCAAAAAGAAAGGAGGCCCCTGTGTTCAAACTCTTCTCCCGCACAAACTGTGAATTCTAGTGAGTTAATGATAAACATGCTGCGCTACATTAGGGAGCAGATGTGTGCTGTGCTGTGCTGATAAAAATGTGCTTTTTTTTCTCCTGAAAGAAAAATACATTACCCACACACGGGCAACACGCAACACGCTAGATATCTTCCAGTTGTTTGTGATATCACCGGTGCTTTTCTTAGCCCTCCATTATCTTACGAAGGAGTAGCAATCCTGTGAGAGTCGCAGGATCGCGCAAGGTGATCTTGGAAGTGATCTCCATTTATTCTGACAATAACAAATGAAATAGAAACATCACCACGCAATAAGCTTCAGGCTCATCTCCCACAGGGGAACAGTCCAAAAGAGTTAATCAGTGTGTGGAGCTAGCAGCAGGTTTAGAGTGGTCGCTGAATGGACACTTTTCACTCTTAGCTCTCTATATGATTTGCCTCAGCATGCACAGTGTTTACAACTTACATACAGGACATAAACAGAATGTATTAAAATCAATAATGGTGTATAAATCAAATTAAGCTTTCCAAACTCCCAAATTTCTGTTGTTTCTAACAGTAAATGCACTGAATAAATAAATGTGGTGTTTTAAGCATCCTGGAGCTAAACTGAAACCCCAAACTGCAATCAGTTACAGCACTGCCAGCTCACAGTTTCCAGAGAGCAGAAAAGGTAAATTTAATGAGTGGAATTTCTTCTCTACTTATACTGGTCACACGCTGTACAGTAAAATATCACTTTACACTTTGCCGCAAGCATATTGTACCATCAGTGGAAACCCTAACAACCCTAACAAATCTATCAGCTCCTCTCTTTTATAAAACTGCACTGGAGCCGCACCTTCCTTAAGAGCCAGTTGCTCTTTCCATTCACCTGACCAGCCAGCCACTGCGGATCGCTGTCCAAACAGAGCACGCACTCTGCGTCCAACATCAACATCTGATCTCAGAGCAGCTCGTGTCTCTCTAAATATAGCCAAGGGGAGGAGAAGGTTGCCGAGAGTCAAACCAGCTGCTGTATTTATTATTTTTCTGTGTCACCTCTGACCTACAGGCAGAGGAAGGACTCTTGTCTCTGAAAACAGCAGAGCTCTGTTTTTTAATTGCTGTCACGAGAAACAAAGAAAGGAAGAAAGCGAGAGAAAAATTGGTGTCTGGGGCTGTGTGCATAAATTTAAAAAAAGAAAAAAAGTGTGACACAGTGTTTTGTGAAATCTGTTTGCAGCCAGTACAACGGTGCAGCTATTAACCACTACTGCAACATATCTCACACACATGAATCATCTTATAACATAAACCTAATGCACACATACTGACATAAAACACTCCAATCAGACCATTAGAATAAGAACTAATAGCATTTTTTGTCCTAGGATCACACCCTTCCATCCACATTTGAAAAGCTGAAACTGAACACTTTAACTTCATTTTAATTAAAGATAATTTTGTAAGAGTGTGTGCCGTCTAACGTAACAGTAAGAAATTTGGCTTTTTTTTTTTTTACAGACTTTTTACTGGTGTGGAGATGAAGAGGTTAAAATTTTGGAGTTCAGGGTGCCTCAAAGGTTGATTCGCTCCTCCGGACGGGTATTGATCATGGAGGTCTATGTGCAGTGATTATCTCTGTCCATCTAGCCAGGCTGAAATCCATACAGTGGCTGATCGGCATTAACATCATTAGAAACTGGTTAGGTGGGTAACACACTAGGCCAGAACGACCCAGAGCTCCATGCACACACACACATACACACGAAGGCAGTGTGTGATTACAGCCCCAGCGGTAGAGATCCAGATTTGGCTCCAGCATCGACCTGAAAATCGAACAGCCTTAAATCACACTGGTGCGCAACTGGACAGGCCGGTTCGGGGCACGAACAGACGCGCATCCGCACCTGCGCACGCACGCACATCGTCTTTGCCCAGCAACAGGCCGTGCTGGGTGCCCCTTTAATCAAGTTCATACGGCAGTAATTGGCGCCTTTCAGTATACAGTGATTGAGTCCAGTGGTGAGGCAGGAGCATGCAACTTCCTCCTCTAATTAGCCAAGGGCAGCCCAGGAGCAGCCAATCACATCGCTGATCAGCAGGACACAACAAGATGGAGACAGCACAGAGAGAGTGTTTTTTCTAACCCTTTGTTTCCCGTAAGGGCGGAGAATCACACTTAGTAAATTTAACAGCTATGAATACTACATACTGTAATAATGCATTAAAAGGACAAATAAAAAGAGAGGAAAATCTACTTACTATGTATTTATTGATGAGACATGCACTCATGCAATATACTTAAATGGAACAGGCAAGATACTGACCTTTCCAAGTGTATGAGGTGCCAGTCACAACATTACCTGTTCATGTTAACGCCATGTCTATTACCATCACTGAGGGCTACAGACTCACAATCCAGGCCTGTTGAAGTTTTACATTAAATGATCCCAGTGCATTCAAGCACATGGATTAGTTTATTTCTTACGCTTAACAGGGACCCTAAGTTCAGGCACTGGTGTTGTTAGACAGAAAGTCTTATATTCCTATATTTTACTTATATTTTGCATGCATATCTTTGGCACAAATACAGTCCTAGATGATATCCGTTCCCCTATATATTCAACGTGTTCGTTAAACTTCCACAAAGCAAAAAACAAGAGACAAGCAGACTCTGAGTCACTTTTCCTCTATGTTAGTATTTCTTTCTTTACCTTATTGTTCCAGTTGTCTCGCAACTCCACTTCCCAAAAAAAGTCGTGTCATCTTTTTTCATATAGCTCGATTATTATTTATTTTTACCTGTCAAGCCAAGTCAAGTGCGATCCCCGGGCTTTCCCTACCTGGCCTCCCGCTGTGTAGGCGGAGCCCTCAAGTCTATGTAGGTGATGGAGTTCACCTGTGACAAACTGAGCAGAAGCAGGCTGCATGTGGACGCCTTAATTCCTCATTCGTTAAAAGTCCGGTCAACCAAACTATTGTCTACTGCGAGAAAACAATTGGACAGCGCCTCTTTGTTGAGTGTTTGCCTGGCTCTGAGTCGATCATCATTCCTGGAATCACACAGATGTCAGGATAACACTCAGTCCACTATTCTAGTAGTGATATTCAACACGAGTACACACACACCCACACACACACACACACACACACACACACACACACACACACACACACACACACACACACACACACACACAGTCACAGAAACACAGTCACACTTGACTGCTGACGTCAGTTGTGGTTTCATAGCTGTCGCTGCAATGCCGATCGACCAGCATGCAGGCCTGCAATTATTCCCAGCCCAACGCTCCGCTCACTGCAGTTTTGTTTTTCCACCAAACACAAAGGATGCTATGAAACACGCTAAAGAGAAACCAGCTGGCCGAGCTTGCGGACACGGTGGGATTTCTGTTGACACGTGTTTGTTGTAGGAACGGAGAGGAGCGACTCTGGGGACTCTGAGTCGAGGCGTCCCGCGGTTCAGCGAGCTGAGCCATCATCTGTGAACTGGAAATGATTTGGCATCATGTCCAGGGAGCAGCCATTGTCACGTCAATATTTCCTGTCCTCACATCAGGGCACATCCTTTGTCACAAAACGGGAGATTAATGATGGAGCCCGTTATATTTGTCTTGAAGGTGCTAAATAAATCTCTATGTAAGACAAGAACCAATTGGAGAGGAGAACTTGTAAAGATGTATGGCATCATCGTTGTGTCACATACGAAAAGCTACATCTGGATGACAGATTGAGTGAATTCAGACACAAGATAAGAAGACTAAAGCACCAACTGGGAGGGGGTCAAATGTCAGTGCGGATGAACATTTATAGGGTCCACTGAAAGCCTTACCTGCAAACATAGATAGGCCATGTTTGCCAACCTCACAAGACCAAAGTTCCAGTCCAATATCTAACTTAGTTACATACTTACAATAAACTAGAGAGCTTCAAAAAGGCCTGAAAGCTCAGGTAAAAACTCTTTAAAAACAGCCTTTGGAAAGTAAGTAACTTTAAAAATAAATAAATAAATAAATAAAATTATTCAATTTTCTTGCCACCTCCGTCTAAGTGGAAAGCTGGCTGAAATCCCCTCTCTGCTTTGTAGCACATCCAGGTCCTCAGGGGAAATACTTAACCAGAACAATATAAGCCACGTTACACTTTTTGGAAGAGCAGTTACTATTGTTGAGATTTGTAAAATCCACCAAACCCATGCAGTTTAAAGAAACCCTGCAAAAATAGAGCCAACAGAGCAGATATACATATCAGTGTGATATGGCAAACACGGGCTGAGATATGCCTGTGACAAGCATGAGTTATACAGATGGAGCTGGTGCAGGTGAGTAAAGCCTAAGCAGCTGCAGGGGCATAATGAGAGCACTGATACTGTCAGCTGATACTCACTGCTGACTCATTCTCACAGTGAGCACAACTCCACAACTGCAACAGCTAATGTTACTCTCTATTTACATTATGTGGGAATACATACTGGCAGCTCACGGTGACCTGTGACCACACGGGGAGCGAGCTGTGCATCGCTTTGCCGTGTGTTGACATGGCCTGGGGCCCATGGCGCCGGCCAAGCTGCTGCAACGCCACCAAAGGTCAGCTCTCATTGCTGAACTACTGGGAGGGGACACGCAGAAAGCACGAAAAGTCACACGACACCTTTTCTGAGACGATGCTGCTGTTTGAGTCCGCGTCTGATATTGATTATTATTATTTTTCTTTGTGAATAAAAAAAGAAATAAATCAGACGACAGATGTTGATAAAATCTTTTTTTTAAATGAGCTAATTGGTCATCATGTTTAAGTAGATAAATATGTTTTATGTGTGAATCTAATAAGAGTACTTTTGGAGACGTCTTTTAATGAAGCTAGGACACAATAAAAAGATATCAGCTCAGTTTTACTACTTACAAATGACTGCCTGTGAGGTCAGTGGTTTGGCATTTGATTTTCTGGAACATCTGCACATGAATCTGATAGTAGATGCTCATATTTAGAAACATTACAGGTAACACTGCGGTCTGGCATTTTACAACAACATGGGAACCCATCTGCAGGGCAATGCAACAGTCGGCATTGTAGTACGGATCTGACTTTGTGAGGCAGCACTATAAAGTGTGTCGCTTTACAAGCAGCAAAGACCATTTCACTGTCATCTTCATGCAAACACCAAACACTTCCGAGCCCATCCACTGAAACCCGTCTGCTCTCACCTTCAACAGAGATCGCACTGAAACTCACTGAAAAACGAAAAAAACTATTACATCTATTTACATGTAAAAAAAATAACATATATAATAAAGACAATAGACAGTATATCTATCTGTCTATCTGTCTATCTGTCTATCTATCTATCTATCTATCTATCTATCTATCTATATCAAATCTTAATCTGCTTAATGTGCAGTTTTAATTTGTACAAACATTTGCTACATTAGCCATAATTTTGCAATTTAGTCATTAAAAATGTGTCATGCAATTTATATCATTTTTTAAGGGTAAAAAAAAGTCACGCTGATGATGTAGAAGTCTCAAAAACTCACAAGAGCACATGTACCACTTATGATATTCTTGGCTTTAAAGGGTTAAAATATACATTTATGATTAAATCAGGACAATATAACATCTAGCAAGATTTCCAAGATTTTGATTTTTTATATATATTTTAATTATATTCTGATTACAGCTACAACATAATGTAAGATGTAGCTTTCTTTTTTTTTAAAAAATAAAAATTAATTTAAATAAATGACTGAAAATGACCAAATTGGTCAAAATGCTTACTATGACAAGGCTGCAACCTAAAAGTAAGAAAGAAGTCATGATGTCTGTTTTACTTTTTGCCACCACAGGCCTTACAGTCTCCTTCATTAAAAAAAACAAACAAAAAAACTTTATTGGAATTTAAATTGTCAGTGACAAACGGGGGCTTGGTGTTGAACCCTAGTATTGAAGGCACAATGCAGAATTACCACTAAAATACTTTTATCAGTTCCTAAGGCTCTCAGTGGTTTGGCCCCTCAGTACACCTCCTGCTTGCTTACAGTTCACAGTCCAGTCAGCCCTCTCAGGTCATCAGGTGCAGATCTTTGAACTGTTCCCAGAATCAGATCTAAGTGAGCTGAAGGTGCTTTTAGTCACTGTGGTCCTGTTCTTTGGAACAAGCTCCCAGCTGATCAATTAAATTGTGCATCAAAAGCATTAAAAAAATCTATATTTATCTACGCAGTCCTACAGTAAATAGAAGCTTTTTCTTTTGTTTATATATTTTGTTTCCTTTTAGGAACTGTAAAGGTGTTTTACTGCTCTCCTCATTTAGTTTACATGTAATGAAATGTGCTATAGAAATAAAATTGCCACTGCCACACGATACACTTAAAAAATTGTACTATGCCTGCTCAGTTCTTAAAGACAACCTTGCGAACATGCTATAGTTGAAGAACAGAAGCAGACACACTGAGAAAACATTCAAGCCCAGAACAAAAAGATATTCAGGCTGCCAAAAACAGCAAATCTTTACACTGGAGAAACTGAAAAGAGGCGACAAATAATAAAAAAAAAGTCAGTTGCATGTGGACTATTTTTGAACTGAAAAATTATCGCATCATAGTCATTAGTCTATAGAAACAAAATTTGTAAACTAAACAATTAATCAGAAAAATATTTTATTGAATATTAATCAATAACTAAAATGTTGTTCCGGGTCCAAGTATTTCCCATAATACTTACAGTCAAGTACTATGTACAGTACTAATAGTATGTGTACAGTACAGGTCAGAACAAGAAAAGACAAGACGTAACGCGGTGCTATGAGTCGCCGTGCAGCGTCAGTGTCAGTGGGGAAAAAAATAAATAAATCAGGACATAATTAGAAGGGAGGTGCGTGATACATCGTCACTGACACTTTTCCACTCTCAGCCAACTCCCCCTTAATCATAACCCTAAAGGCAAAAGCTAAATATTTGCACTCTCTGAAGACTCTCTGTAAAAGTACTACCTCGATGATGGTGGAAGTAGTAGGTTTCCCTGTTAAACAGATTTGGCAGATTACACTCCACGGTGGAGTGTAATCTCTCCTTTATGCGGTTCATCCATCAGGCCTATAAATACGTCCAGCTCAGCATTCATTAGGTATCTGCCTTTGAAGGTTTTTTGTTTTTATTGGTGGGTTGACATTATAAAATCACTTTGATCCCCCTCCCTGTCAAACACGGCTTATGTCGTCATTATTTTTCTGGAAGGTCAGCTGCAGAATTAGTCATATTTCCTTCTGTGCTCTTAAAACAGCGGACACTTTCAGGTATACTCATACGTGTTGTAACACATGAGGATGTGTCAACTATACAGGTTTTTTTTTAATGTCATATAGAGATGTAGTTACATATTTCTGTATCTACAACTTCTACATCCATCCATCCAGATTCTGCACATTCAGGCGTCAGCTGTTCCTTCTTCAATCATCTTAAAAAAAACTTCTCTGTTCTGTAAAATCACTACAAATATGGACGATGATCATACTCTAAACAGTCAGTATTTAAAGTATCAGAGGAAACGAGCTGAGGTGGTTAAGCAGCAGGTTAAGCTGAAATTCATGTATAAATGACGACTATATAAGACGCACACACACACACACAGATTCGCAAGAAACTGATTCATAAATTCCAAAGATCTCATCAGTCCATCTGACTCACCATTAGAATTGCAAACCGCACAGACAAACTCTGATGACTTTGTCATTGTGAGCTAAAAGCCACTGTGTCATTGCATATTTTCCACTCATATGCATATGTCACTCTCTATTCCGTTAATGTCCTGGAATAAAATGATTTGGATCTGGGAGATGAAGAACATTTTTGCACAGTGTGAACATCAGGGGCTTGGTGTTGATGTAAAGATACTGTGCTTGTTAAATAACAATATCAAAGTATTCATTGTATGTTGCTTTAAAGTGAAACTAACACACGTACTGAGAGTGCAGCTTGATGGTATGAACACCAAAAGAAAACACGAAAGCAAGGTCTCTGTAAATTCCACATACCGCTTTGAATTTCATTCTAATCTCTTTAACCTAAACAGACATAAATACACATAAAATAATATGATGCATTAATGCTATTTTAGGTTAAAAAGATGCTCTAGTTCTTCATTATGTTGTGGGGGCCAAGTTACAGTTAAACCCCTAACTTTAGTTATTTTAAGTTAATATGTTTACATAAAAGAACTTTACTTTGTGTGAAAGAACTGAAAAGCTTTCTTTAAAAAAAACAAAAAAGTTCAGACAGCAGTGTGCTCAGGGTTGTGCAACAACAACATCTGGATTGAAACCACATCTGGCCTACCGCCTGCGCTTTTGAACGATGTCGATGGGACGGTTGACGGCGCACGGCGACCCACAGATATTCCCATTCCGCATTTTGAAGTAGCGATCCTGGACAGAGGGCGTCAGATACACACAGTTAGTTGGTAAACTCATGTCTACAGTTTGTCTCTCAGCTGCTTTTGTTCTCCACTAATTATCCTTTTCCTCCTCCTCCGGGCGCTCCTCTGCTCCTCGGCTGCCGCGCGCTCTCTCCTCTCCCTTCACGCCGCACTGGGTTTCCACTGACACGCGGGCAGATGGAGGAAAGCCCTCCTCGGTGTGTTTTGGCGACATGACTCCAGTCCGGTGTTTGGAGAGGGCAAAGAAAGGAAAAGGGATCAAAGCAGTGTGGGTTTTAAAGAGTCATTTCCTCAGCGTCATGCTGCTGTTTCATGCGGTGAAACACAGAATAGCTAAACAAGAGCAGAGCGTGAGGAGGCTTCTTTCTAATCCACGTTGAGGAGTTCAGAGCTGAACTCTCCCTCCCTCTGGAGACACGCTCCTTTCTCCCTCCCTCTGTCTCACTCTGTCCCCTCCTTCCAGGCACATGGACTACTGAGGCTTTAAAAAAGACATGAACTATGTACATGTGCATGTACAGTATGTGTGGGTTAGAGAGGGAGACTGATAGGGGCGTATTTGCTTTCAGTTGGAGTAGCTGCATCGTGTGCATGTGGATATACTTCTGCCATATATCTCAGCGAGGACCAGTTTGAGTTTCAATGAGAACTGTGAGGCAGCTTTCACCTTTTAAGACCCCTTTAAAGAATTCAGTTTTGGTTTAGGGCAGGGTTGCGAGCTTAGTTTGATTGTTAAGGAGGGAGGGAAAGTGTTATGTAAAGCTGGCACAAAGACGTGTACGTATGTGTATTGTATGAGCAGTGTATGTGTGCGTAAAAGAAGAGGTGTGTCTCCCATCTTACTTATTTGCAGGATCAACAAACACACATGAGTCACAAAGCCGAGGTCTGTGAAGCATTCCTGCCTCACACCTCAAAAATGTCATCACTTCATTCGTTACATATGAATATGAGAAAATTCACCCTACTTACTGTATGAATTTTCCAATTATTGCCATTGTGAGGTCACAATAACCTTTGACTTTTGACTTTGATCTAGTCAGTTCCTCGAGTCCAAGTGATCATTTGAGACAAATTTAGAAAACTACATCTACGTGCAACAGGAACGATGGACACTCTGACGACATGATGGCCAGACTTGTGTGGGAAAGTATCAAGTACTTTTAAAGTATTTTTAAAAGAAAAGCGAGCAAACTCAGTAGATCTGAGGAGCAACACTCAAACAGCAGTGTGTTAGGGATTCACGTCAGTTTTGGTAAATATGTTATTTTGAATAATTTAAAATGAAAAGTATCTCAAATGCATTCAGGAGCAGGTGTAATTAGATATTCCCCCTTTTTGTGAAATACTTCAGCCTGCAGCAGCTCTAGCACACCAGCACCAGTCAGTCTCACGACACAGAGCGGTGGACTTGCTGGACTCGGTGATCTCACCAACTGGCTGGCCCGCTGCTGTCGACACTGCAGGCAAATATTTGTCTTTTGAGACAGTGGACAGGAGCCTGGGTCAGACGTGTTGGCAGGCACACGGGAGAGGAGGTGGGGCAGAGGGGGATTTAAATGTCAACCCGTTTTTAAAAAAAAATGGTTGTCTAACGATGCAGCCAGATGTTGTGACGTAGTCACAAAGGGGGGACGCAGATGTTTCACCCTGATCTCTGAACTTCTAAGTGGCTAGTTATGACGAAGTCTTTCTGTGCGGAGCTATTTCTCAATGGCTGGTGTTTCCACAAAGCCACACTTTAATAGCACAGCAATCATCTTTAACTTCAGCAACAATTTTTTTAATCAGTGAAGATTAAAACAAAAAGAAAGCTTATTATTCATGGCAGGTAAGCTTGCAGTTTCTGTGCTACTCCAGTGTAAGTAACGGGTCTAAGAAACCCTCCAAACACCACCTTTCTCTGTCTGGGACATTGCTGCCGGATGGGCTGCTCAAATCTATGAAAAACATAATAATTCAAGGTGATCAGGAACATGTCCGTGGACACATAAGAACCACACTTTTTACCAGCTTATTATACCGTTATGCTGTATCCTGTGTGACTGTAATCATAACTGACCTCCTTCTAGCCTCCCAAAAGAACTGGGTCAGACGCTGGTCCCTCTAAACCAGAGCAGTCTAATAATGACGTCAACACACTTATAAAAATAGTGTTAAATTAATCTGTTGCATTACCCTCATTCATAAAAAAGACCATGGGGAACCCTACACATCTTCTGGTGACTTTCCTGTAAGGGGAATTGACAGTTTCACTCTTTATTTGTCTCACAGTTATAGCCAGATGCAAACTTTCCCTGCACCTAAGTCAGTGACTCCATTCATGTGAATAAAGCATAATAAAAATAAATAAATCGAACTGGTCAGCCATCACTCATCGTGGAAATTATAATTGCAAACAGAATCACTGGCAACAGTTTTATTGGAATCAAACAATCAAGAGCACGTTTGGTTTTCTCCTGTAAATGCAGACAGAGTAGGGCACTCTAAACTGTCACTGTCAATAAAGACATAAAATATCCCTACAAGCAAACCTCCTGCAAACCCATAAAACACATTAAGACTGAATTCCCTTCCAGCCATCTGGCATAAGGTTTTCCAAGAAGCCCAAGAACCATGCATCAATCAGGCCTAACAATATGACCACCTGCCAAATATTTTGCTGCCAAAACAGCCCTGACCCATCAAAGCACGGACCCTTACAGGTGTGCTGTGGTATCTGGCACCAAGAAGTTAGCAGCAGATCCTTTAACTCCGGTAAGTTGCAAGGTGAGGCCATGGATGGGACTTGTTTGTAAAGCACATCTCACAGACGCTCGATTGGATTGAGATACAGGGAACGTGCTTGTTGACACCGTTCTATCAGAACCAGCATTTAATTTTTCTTCAATTTGAACTAAAGTAGCTCGTCTGTTGGATTGGGCCACACAGGCCAGCCTTCGCTCCCCACATGAAACACTGGGCTTTGGCCTCCAATGATCCTGTTGCTGGTTCATCGCTGTTCCTTCCTTGGACCACTTTTGACAGATACTGACCACTCCAGATTTGGAACACCCCGCAAGAGCTGTAGTTTTTGGAGATGCTCTGATCCAGTCGTCTAACCATGACAGTTTGGCCTTTATCATCCTTATATCTGCCAATGTTTCCTGCTTCTAACAGATCAACTCACTGCTCACTGCTCCCTAAAATGTCCCACCCAATAACAGGTGCCACGCTGAAGAGATAATCAGTGTTTTTCAGTTCACTTGTCAATGGCCATGATGTTATGCCTGATCAGTACACACACACACACACACAACCATCAAACTCAGATGTTCAGATGTTGTGTTTGGCAAAACAAAGACTAATCCATCTGCTTAGTCCGCAACGATAATATGATCAATATTTCCTGGTTTCTAAAGGACGGTCTAACTGGAACAGCAGCAGCTCCTCTGGGCGTCTGGCTAATAACCATGTTACACTTTTTGGCATCAGACCATTTTCGGTCAGGGACACAACGTCACGAGTGCCTGGTGTTTTCTGGGAAGTCTTAGTTTCACAATTGCTTCTTGTTCATTTTCCCACATTCCAGTTTATCTCGGAATGCAGATTCCCAGTTTATAGTTTTGTTGAGTTGATTAAATTGAAAAGGAAGGCCTCACAGAGCTAAAGTGGCATTACTAGAATGCAGAATATTTTCAAAAAGGTGAAAAACTAAAGCACAGAGGTACAATTCATTCCTCCCTACTCCTGCATTTTTCCAGCGCTCTGTCTTAAAGGCCATTTTTAATATCTGGAAAGACAGAATAAACTTATTTTGTTCCGCATGCTGTGATTTCTGGTATCATATTTAAATATTTGTAGTTAAACTAAATGAAAACTCCTGTTGTTGCTCCCCTCCAATGCTGGCATCTGTCCTTGTGAAATGTTCCTGTGTTGGACCTCTAAACAGATGCCAACGTGGAGATTTGCTGAAAATGAGGTGTTTGTGAGGCCGCTGTGTAACCAAATCCAACCGGCCAAATGACTTCCATGGCCCAGCTGGCTGCTGGCTAGTATGACATTACCTCTGCTAATGAGAATGAGCTGCGAGGGAGGAGTGTCATGAGCGTGTGTGTCTGAAAGTGTGAGAAAGTGTTTGAGGAACTTTTCAGTACAATGAAGTCCTCCTTTAAGGATCTTTTAGTGCGCTCTGCATCGGAAAGCAGGGAGAGTCTATTCTACAGTTAAAGACGTGAACGGTAAGCATCCATTTCAGACAGCAGCACAGAGATTCTTGCGCCACCTTGTGCAGAAATCTGTGGTGACACAGTGAAGTGCACGCACAAACTTTAAAATACTATTTTCTAATTCAGTATTTTCCAAATGCATTCATACCACATCATTTATAATGAATTCTTAACATACTTTTAGACCTATTACTACCATCTTTGGCTTTTCAGCAGTTCACACACTCCTCTTGATGGACTCAGGTCCTGCATCTCCCATAACACACACAACAGTCTTATCTATACCAACAACTCTTATCATTAGTTTTTTTACATTTATGTTTACTTGTCCAACGCGAGTTAATAAGATGATGAATGAATATGAAATGAGAAATGTGGACATTCTGCAAACAGGAGTTTTGTAAAACCACAGTTGTGACTGAGTTGAGCTGACAGCCCAGCAGAGGTTGCTGTTTGCCAGTAAACTAAATGGAGGAAAGCCACACACACACACACACACACACACACACACACACACACACACACACACACACACACACACACACACACATATAAACAATGCAACAGATCTCTGCACTCGTTAGCACAAATGAGAGTAGAAATTGCAATCATTTTAAAGAGTCAGCATCGTGACAGCTACAGTTTCCTTGTACTGATGGATAGCGAGGTAAACATCAACAGTACGTGATGTGAAAAGTGAATTATTAAAAAACAAAACAAAACTCAAGAGCCTATCATCAGCAATAATCCAGCAATAAACTCTAAAAAAATATCACATCTCTACTTAAAGAACTGATTTAACGCACACCCTGTAGCCTAATCTGCCGACCCAAGATGACCTCAAACACTCTTTGGTGGAACAATCAGTATGGATTTTGTGACTGGTGGCTATGGCTGTGTGCACGCAAGGAATGACAAACACGTGTCACATTCACGTGTTATGTGCTGCCAGCCTCTGGTGGGGCTGGGGGAACAAATTTAGGCTCGGGGGGTTTATTTTGGGGGTCTGGTGTGTTATTGTGGTATCAACCCCCCACCCCACATCTCTCCTGCTCTGCTTAGACTCAACTGTGGCAGCACTGGGTCAAAAGTCAGTCGTAATATTAGTTTACTCGTTACAAACTTGGTCTAATGGGTAACTGGTTACTGATATTCTCTGTCAACCTGCCAAATCACAAAGTAGTAAGTATTCCAATATCCCTCATCTTAAAAACACAAAAATTAAAGCATTGCACACAACTTAGAGCTTTGAAGCTGAAACTATTTGCTAAAAAAAAGATTTTCTCTTATTTTGGTATTAATAAAACTGAGTTATGTGACAACAGCTGTAATTCAAAAATAAGGAGCCCCAACAAATCCACTAAAAGTAATTCTGGGAGTAATATTAAATGTAAAGCTGTTTAGGAGGATTTAACTGGATTAATACTCCTAGTTCGCAGATCATGGTCACGGAGGTAAAGGTGTGGCTTTGCTGAGATGTGGCGTGGACGATTGAGTCAACTGCTGATCCGGCAGGAAAGAAGAAACCTTCAGCCCTCAGATTTCACCTCAGTTTACCAGCAGGGAGGGCAAAAACAGGCATGAGCAATCGAGTTTGAATACACACAAACACAGCACAATAGGATCTACAGAAAGTGTGTGTGCAGTGAGAACATGTGCAGGAAACTTGCTTATAACTTAAGAGACGTGCAGACGCACAGAAGCCAGTGAGGGATTATCATCAGAGTCAGCTCCTCATTGTGACGTCAGCAACAACTAGCGTCACATCTGTCCAAAACATCTGCCTCCTGCTCGGAAACATCAGTCAGAAAAGTTTGTTATTTATGAAACGGAGCGCACACACTCATTTGACTGTTTGAGCAACTTCATCTGCAGATGATAAAACACTTGTCTGTGTTCAGTCAGCGACATTTGTGTCAGGTCATCGTGCAATAAAATGTGCGTGACTTGCAGCAGAAACAGGAAGTCTGTCGGCTGGAACTTACCACAAAAGCAACTTGCTTCCTCTTGAAAGCTGCTGGTTTTAATGCAAGCAAATACAAAATAATTGCATTTTAAAAAACACCAAATCACAACTTTATAAACAATGCATTGGCATTGTCAAAGAAGTTGGTACTATGAAATGTAAGTTCCAATTCCCAAAATTGTATAATCATTTGAATATTTATCAGCTGCTACACGCCAGCTCTCTGCTGCTGTTTTAAAAAAAAAGTGAGATCTCATGCCAGAGTGCCTACTTTACCTGCAACAGCCTTCTCTGGGATATGTGTGTTTGTTTAAAAAATGATTATCTACAGTCTATTTTCCATGTTTCTTACTGTCGCAGTGGCACTACAAGTGCAGATCTCTGAGCCAATCTCGATGAGCAGCCTATCTGAACACTCCCTCTCATGAATATGAGTGCCGAGGAGATGAAGGATGCAGAGTTTAGGAACATACCCCAAGCACGAGTGTCTCCGACCGTGTCCAAAACCAGTCAGCCCTCCTTTCCTTGTCAATCGGTGGTCTTTGTTCATTGTCCCTCGAGCGCCTGACTCATATGAGACACTTTGGGCTGTAATGAAAATAAACTGCACATCTGATCTGAGCCTCTTACAACAGTTCTTCACAGTTTAGTTATTTTTCTCCCGTAAACCTCCGGGAGTATCTGGATCGGCTCCATGAGGTTTTGCGTGCCGATAAACCAAAAAACATGAAGATTCCGGGTGAGAGGCAAAAAGAAGATGGAAAGGATCCGATAGAGAGCAGATCTGCCCAATCTTCTGTTCCTCGGGATGCAGGAAGAGAAATCGTGGAATGCTGCAGAGTTCCTGCGCCGAGGTTTCAGGCAAGCCCCAACAAGGCAGACAGGAGTGTGATATTCAATTAGTCTCCACAAGCAAGAAGCACACATGCAGCTGTTGTAACTGTAGACTCAACTGAATTGAAGGATTTTCCACAGTTGTCTGTCCATTCTCATTGATTTGTTGTTGTAAATACCCAAACTAATCCCAGACATGACACTGACAGCATTCCTGAAGGGGTTTTCAGTAGTACAACTCCAAAACAGAGAGAATACAGGCGACCTGTAGAGAAGTCTGAAAATTTTGAAAGTAGTGTTTCTCTACTTCTCTGTCAGGCACTCACTCACTGTTCGCAGGAAAGGGGAAGGGTTGAGCCACTTCTGAGAGCAGTGACTGCAGGGTAGCGTCAGTGAGGGTTTGACCTCTTCCTTTGGCAGTGCAAACACTGGAGGAATCCCCCGTGGTCGCTGTGGGAGCTGAGGACAGACCACCATGAGCTCCAGTCTGTCTAGTACAGGATATCCAATGTCAAGATGTTCAAGTTACAAACTGGTCGCGTTTCGAGCCACACTTGCAGCTTTCCAAAGAAAAACCTCAAAGAGAGAAAATGCTCCCACATTTAGAGAGTTACAGGGCTGCACAACATTTCGGTGTGTCCCAACTTGTTAAAGGGAGATCTGACTCGACTGTGTGGCTGGCGGGTGTTTTTGTGTGTCTGGCAGAGCTAGCTTGACGCAGCCTTCGTTGACACGTGAGATCAACATGCTGCCTGACCCAATACCCTCCTTCTGTTGCCCTGCAGCTACATAATTATAGAGGTTATTGTTAGAGTTGGTGCTGGGCAGGGTGGCAACGGGGGTTGGGTGGGCCTGACATGTTAGGATTTACGGCAAAAAAACTTGGATAAACTAACCATAGGGAGAAAGCCCTGAGTTTCAACTTGTGCAGTTTTTATCACCGGCAAGTTTCAGATTCAAAGACAGTCAAAGAAGAGCCGCAACTAACAGATTCGTCTGCAGGTTATTATTTTTGCTCAATCAACCAATTGTTTGATTTATGGAATGAAAAAATAGAGAAATCCAGTCTTTGCAGTGCTGTGGAAACCGAATACACCCCGTGATTCAACAGGTGCTGCTAAACAAATTCAACTGATCGTGAGCGATGCTGGGTCAAGACGTCATAAATGCAAACGTTTTTGCAGGAGTGGATGTCCCATCAAATTCACCCCAAGGTCAGACTGCACAATGCAATCAGACAGAAGATTAGTACAATCTCAAACTCTATAGGTCTCAGGTAGCATATTAGCACCATTAGAAAAAGAGTGGACTAAATGAAGTATGGCTTATTTGGAAAGGTTGCCAGGAGAAAGAACATGGCAGCACAGTTTCATTTTTCACAATTGCCTCTGAACAAACCACAAGACTTCTGGAGCAGTCTTTGGAGAAAGCTGTCAAGCATGGTGGTGGAGGGGTGACGATTTAGGCTGCTTTTGTAGCCACAGGACCTGAACATGTTGCAGTCATTGAGTTGACAATGAACTCTCCTGTATAGAAAAAGTATTCTAGAGTCAAATACGAGGCCATCTGTCAGCTAAAGCTGGGCGAACCTGCATCACGTAATGGACAGTGATCCCAAGCAAAGCATCAAATTTACAACAGAATGGCTGAAAAAGAAAAGAAGGTTCTGCGATGGCCCGGTCAAAGTCCAGAACGCAAGCTGACTGAAATGCTGTGGCAGGACCTTAAAGATACCTGACGCAAAGGTATAAAAAAAGAGCGGGCCACAGTTCCTCCACAGTGATCTGAGAGACTGATGGAGTCACATAAAAAATTCAAGCTATTGATCAGGGGAATTTGTTGCACATCTTGCATGCAGACTGCAGGATCCTTTTCATCATTTGCAGTCATTGCGAAACAGGCTAAAATTTTGAACATCAGTTGTGTGTTTTCTGACTAACTTATCAATGGCAGTGATAAGTGATATAAATTGCACGCCAGTGTAATTATATAAGATATATGGATGCATAAGTCACATGTTCCTGGCTTTATTTTCACACTGCTAACAGCAGAGGGGACTGGCCTTTGAGAGCTGTCAGGGCAAAACCCATGCAGATACTGACATGCCAATTCACTTTCAGACTGACGGACACTTGTTGCACGGCAGCAACCAAAGACACCACAACCACTTCCCTAAGCACTACATGAACTGCAAACTAAAATAGGGCGTTGTGCTGATAGATCATTTATCTTGTGGTGAGCGCATGTATGTAAAGAGGCTCATAAGTTAAAACAGACCAAATAAACCAAACAGGATGTAATGAAGACAAAGAAACAGTAAAAATGGTCTGGCTCATTTAAATCCTACTGAAAGGTACCTGACAGTGCATGGGCTTTATAATACTAATGAATATCTGTCCTTAATGCTATTTTTTTTCTGTTAAACATTTAAATAAGCAATAAAGTTTGTCTTCCTGATTGCCTGTGGGCTTATTTTTGTCATTACAACCACCCTGCTGTGACTCTTGTTATCCTTATTTCTTGTAACTACCTTTCCTTTAATCTGTCAAGAAAATGATAAGGAAAAGGTTAGACAAATAATTAAACTCACCACTTCCTCCAAAGCATTTTAATTAGAAGGAATTGATTGAAATACTCTGAATTTTAAACGGCTTAAAGCTGCACTTTTGTCCTCATCCTTCTTTTGCAGTCTTGTTTGGGTTTTAGTTTCTTCTTGGTGTGGTTCATATTTTATTTATGCTGGCACTGAGACTCGCACACCTGACAGGGTGGGGTGGCGGGGAGGCTCACAGTTTAAAACAATGGGATGTTTAAACATTACACGGGCAGGCATCAGAATGACATCAGTAAAATGTCACGACTGATGACGTAGGTACACGCAACGTGTTTACAGGCCGCTTCCTCTACATAGTCACAGGCAGGCTGCCAGGGAGGCAAACAGTCAGGGGGTTTGGAGCGGAAGGGCCGCGGGGGGGGGGCAAAAGCACCCAGGTTTCATGTTTATCTGATGAAAGACAGTTTAACTTTCGACTAAATGGTTCGTGACTGCGTGTGGGAGCTTTCTCTTTAGTATGACATCAATTTGCAGCCTCTATAGTTAAACTGATTGGCGAAATGTGTATTTATTGAGAGCATGATTATAATTTTTAGCACCATGACAACTTAAAGGTTAGTTGCTTTATATAATCTGACATCTTAACGCTAACGTGGGATCATTACACAACATATTATCTTTGGGAAATTCATCTTTAACAATGGCATATTTTACAAATTTAAATATTTGTGTGTGAATTGCAGTTTTTTTTTATGCTATGCTTTAAACTCAAGCATAAGACAGCATTTATCACCATTGAATGAATTAAGAAAGGTGTGTATGGAATCTGTGGTCATGTCCAGGCAGCTCTGATGTCGTTTGTGTGCAAAATTGACAATAACAAGGGTGAAAATGAAAACCATAAGAAGAAACCACCAATATTGCTGCAAACAGCCTGCAGCCACATGAAGGTGGTGACGGCAGAGACAACCTTGTTAAGAAAGCCGTATAAAATGATCTTCCACTGTTAAAACTCAGCTCACTGTCCAACACTGTGACTGCTCTACAAAAGAGATAAAAACATCAGTTATTTACTACATATAACTGATTTTAATGCTAACAAACACTTCTACACTTGTAAACTTGCATCTCCGTGACCCGAAAATAGTTTTTTCTGGAGTGTTTACATACGTGAGAGAAAAATGAGGGCTTTAGACTCCAGGGTAATTTTCACAGCTTTCTCAGAGTTTCCTCAATTGACCTACTGGTCACGATTACGTCCGTGGAAAATCTAAATACGTCACTACCCGGCACTGCTGCTATTTTTTTTCTTACACTACCATAGGGAGGTTCGCTTCGGAAAAAAAATCAGCAAATGCCTTCATAGATCACTCTGTTATTTAAACAGCTTCATCCTTCAAACGTTGAACATTCTGACTCCGTCATAGCTTGAACAAGATTTACTCAGCTCCATCTTTTCTGACGTAAAAACAAAAAGCAGGACACAGGCTGCCTGTTTTCAGTCACGAGGACTGACGAAGTGATGGTGCAGCAGTAAGCGTCATCCTTGTGTTTACTGTGGTGAGCCACCCCGAATCCCTCCAGACTTTAGCTTTGTCTCTGCTACACAGAAACCCCACATCTGGTGGTATAGGAACCTTTCTCATCTCTGGCTTCGCCAGGATGGCTGAACACCTTGGGCACGAAACAAGACCCTCTCTTTCATCGCCATAACAATAAGGTCCTTTGAGATGACACCGGTCCCGACGTCAACAAAACTGTGATTTCCCACAGTTACCTTCTTATCAGACAATGAGGCTTTTTTGCTGCTGCCAACCCATGACACATACCGTGATGACGTGAAAAAGCAGCCTCTGCAACGTTACCTCAGAGCTGCTGAACAAACACTGGGCCTATAGTTTATTAGAGTTCAGCAGAGTTCAGAGAAGATGACCTCTGAATCCCAACCTTCTGATTCTTCTTATCAATGTACAGCTGAAAGTTGTACCTATAAAGAACTATTACAACATGTCTCCTTCACCCATTCACCCCACTATGTCTTAGTGCTTTCTACCTAACAGCCACACTTCGATGAACGCATCAGGAGCAACCCGGGCTTCAGTATCAGATTGAAGCGGCGAGGGATCGATTAGTAGACAACCTAAACTACCTCCTGAGCCACCCCTTACACACGACTTTCCACATAAGCTAACGACAGTACTTAGATCCATGTCATTGACTCTACCTGGGTGTGTACGCCAAGGTGAAGCGGCGCTGCAGGGCAATGTTACGGTTCATGAGGAGCTTGCGGAACAGCAACGGCGAGTGGCGGGGGGAGTTCCGAGGAGAGTCACCGGGGGACATCCTGGGAGATCCATAAGGCGAGCCGGATGGTGACTGCGGCTTCAGCTTGATGGGTTGAGGACTGCTGAGTGGGAAGGAGCCAGCCTCCCCTGAGCTTTCCAAGAGAGCTTCACTCATGCTGTCGTGTAGGAGTTTAACAAAATGTTCTTCTTACGCTGCTCTCTGGTGCGACCTTCTAACCCCTGACAGAGAGTCCAAGTCATCCATCTCAGCACAGCAGCATTTATCAAGTGAATTAGGTAAACGGCTCTCAAGCTCGTCTTGTGATGATGCAGCTCAGATTCGGAGCCGCTCGCAGTTGGCTCTAAGTGCTTCACAGCCACTTTTGCGCTACGACTTCGTGGCTTTTCTCTACGGAGCCACCTAAAAGCCCTGTTGATGGACGTGGACACGAGTGCAGGAGTGTGCCCTCCCCTCGGCAGTAAGCTCTGTTTACATAGCACTGAGCTCTGCCTAAATATGGCCAGGCCTGAATTATAACGTTGTTAGCTCGTACCTCGGGTGAACTAGCTGCGTCCGGCGCACACTTCACAGAGGAGTGAACCGTTTTACGCCGGCTTCCTTCCTCAACTCATCAGTACAGAAACATTAGACAGTGATTACAGCTCTGACTGTGTAGACACATGCCAGAGCTGTGCAGTGTCAAGAGGCCACAGTCTGGGTAGATTTTCACTATGCTGGTCGCTGGGGTGGGGTAGTGGGGGTGGGTGGGGGCGACACTGTGTCTAAAAGCAGAGCCTGCTTGAGATAAAAGATAACGAGAATCCTGGAAATGTCACTTAAACTTTTACTGGTATCTTGACTGAGTAGCGTTTCCCACTGGGGCCGAGGGGTGATGGAAAAACAGAGATCAGCTCGAGTTTCATCTCTGACCCCCAGACAGCCAGTGACCCAACCCTCTGCTGCCCAAAACAAAACTGAACTGTACTGCTTGTGCCTAAACATTCCCCTCGATAATGAGCATCCTGTAAATACATGCTGCATGTGCTTTAGTCGTGCGTAAGTTAATACTCGGCCCCAATCTATTAAACATCTAAATGACAGGTTTGCATTCAGGCAGTCAGGGATCGTTGCCATATTTATCACTGATCAGTACACGTCTTTCTAGATTTACAGCCCACACATTAAAAAACAGATCAAGAAAAGGGAACTGCAAATCACATGAAGAATCTCAAACATTATCAGGAGCTTCACCCAGTAGTTAAACAGTTCAAATTAAGCAAAACTCATATGTTTGATTCTCTATTCAAATGTAAAGTGTTCAGTGCTGTGCTGGTTCTGCACTGCAATCATCACAGATTGCTTGTCAATCAAACAGTGGAACCACAAAGTCTTTATGCAACACTATTAGTTTCTGGGGTTTTGTGGACAGGGTTTTTCTTTCTTTCTTTTCATCTCTTTCATCATAAAAACATGAGACCTGCACAGATGGAGTGACTATGACAGCAAACCTTTGAGCTATTTAAGCTACAGTGCCACGAGGGCTGGAGTTACAGTATGTGAGTAATACTTAAACCTACAGTTACTGTTTTTGTGACTGCACCGTAATGCATCTAAATGGGATTAATACCTTCACAGAAAATCCAGCCACAATTATCCCCACTGCCATAATGTCTCTTTGCCTCTGCATCTATTTTAATGATGCATTAAAGTAAGGACGGAGAAGGGCTCTTGAGTTTGAGGGGCTGCCTGCCAAAGTACTGATTTAACTCAGGAGGGAGTGCAAGAGGTCACTGCAATGAGCTCATGAACAAAAACACAGCTGTTGTATGAAGTGCTGTTAAATGTGACCAGCAGATGGCACCCACGCACAAACACAAGGACACAAATGCCCATGAATACACACATACACACACATGCACAAACTCAGCATTATGAAATGTCAGTTTATTCTGCAAGGTTTTGAGTTGTAGCTACTGAGCTCTGGATCCTTTATTTGCCATTTTCTTTAAAGCAACATAATGCAAACCCGAATTCACTTTGATCCTTTTAGCCCTGGAAATGGCCCACATCATTTGCCAACACAGTCTACCGATACAGTTGTGACTAAGTGAAGGTTTGGCTGAAAGGTAATTTAAAAACCTGTAGACTGCGTGGGCCGACTCAGTCATACGGTTACCATTATGAGTCAATGGGGAGAAAAGACAAGGAGATGAATCCCATGGCTTTTCTTTAAGTGACTAATGCCAGGATATGTGGAACTATTTATTAGACTGAGTCATAAACCCATACTCCTCCCACCAGCAACACCAGATCAAACACATGCAAACACACACGACTGACAGCAGAAAACACACACACACACACACACACACACACACACACACACACACACACACACACACACACACACACTGACATAGACATGCATGCACACGGACACATGAATTCATTTTAAAAACACACAAACAAACTGGGTTTCAGCACCTGAAAAGCCTTGGAATAGACAGCACGCATGCTGCTTTATCAATTAAGCTCCAGTATACATAAGTGCATCACACTGCCTCTCACATACCCAGTCAAGGATCTTTAATCATCAAAACGAAGGAAACAACCTAACTACATAACCTAACTAGACAATTGCAGTTTATATTTAATCGAGAAAATACTCCCTCTATGAGCTAGCAGCAACTCCCAAGGGAGGCAAAAGCTAATGACCAGCTAGCAGCTGACAGTCTACACAGATTCATTAATATCCAGTGTCCTTAGTGCGTGTGTCAGGAAGTGATTTTCGATTATGCTCGCAACTCACTTGTGTTATATTTATCTTTGTGTTAGAAAAGCAAGACTGTGACAACATGTGTGCAGTGGGTTGCTGGATTAATGTGTTCAGTATAAAAGAAGAGGTGTACAGTGAGACCTAAAATTGTTATGGCCAAGTCTCCATCACTCCACTTCCCCAAGTAATTGCATTTTTTAATTTGCTAAGGCTAGTAACGACATTACTCATTAGTGAAATGAAGAATTATTAAGTTAGATTAGCATAAAAGCACTGCCATAGTTCTTTTTTTTAAATTTCCTTAATTTAATCCAATGGGAGAGGTGAAGGAAACGTTTTATAAACACAGCTGAATCCCTGTTCACTCTGTAGGTCCACATGCTGACACAGTCTCTGTCTCTTAATACGGCAATGTGCAAAAGTCTTGAGCCACCCCTCATTACTCTATATTTTACAAGGAAACGGGTGCAGTGATTTATTGAAACATGCCAACATACATTGAAATACAGTACATAATGCAACAACCGAGTCTGCTCTATTCTTATAAGCTTGAAAGTCAATATTTGGTATTGACTTTCTTATAATTGCCCTAGGTAGTTTACAGGAATAGTTCTCCAGGCTTTTGACGGAGAGTCAAAGCTCCTTCAAATGTTGGCTACCTTTTGTTACGTTCTCTCTGTCAAGATGATCACACACTGCTTCAGTCTTTTCTGGATATCTTAATAACATGACTTTCAGACTGTTCGCCTGCTGCAGAGGCCTTACTTACTTAGGCCTGCCACTTCTTCACCTTCCTTCTTTCAGTTTCATCCCTGAGGTAGGTGACTTTTTTATGCTTGAATTATTCATAGGTCAGACTGTGCTGAGAATGAGCAAAAAAACAGCAAATGCCTGAAGACCTTCAGAAAGTCTGGAGAACTATTGCTCAAGACCACACACACAACAAAAGAAAGAAGAAAGTCATGTTTCTTAGAAACAAAATATAAAGATATGTGGATGTGTAACAGTATTGTACGCACTTCAGTGTCCCTTTCTCCAGCATCGACATGTGACAGCAACAAAAAACCCTTTATCCCATTACCAAATTCTAGCATCATTTATTTGATGGGTGTCAAATCCATCACTGTAGTTTTTATGCACTCAGTATTCAAATTATTCAACTTCTTTGCCTTAAAGGTTTTTCCCGCTACTTTTCAAAGTGCATTAAGTGCAGATGAGTTTCTTGAGACGATTTCTTGTCTTTGTGTTTGTTTGTTTTTTCAAACAATGTGCATCATCTTTTTTCCTTCTGGGATAAAAAAGGATGCATGCACCATTGAGTTGAGCACTTTGCAGTGATTCTGCTCAGATGGGTGGCACATGAAGCTCAAACTAAATAACAGTACTATGAGTGTAGGCAGCATTATGACAGATGATAGTTCATCAAGGTGACTGACAAGAGATGGAGCGGGAACTTGACAAACTGAAAGGGATGAAGGCTGAATAAATAATACTTCACTCCATCAAGGAGAAAAGATTATTTTGTAACTGGTAATGAAGAATAACTTGATTTCAATGTCTCGCAGTTGCTAATTCAGCCTAACCATCAAATTCAGCCTTTTCACTGTGAAGATTTATCTACATATTAACTATTCATGTTTGCTGCAGGGCAGAATTTCATCACTGGTTGGCATTTAAGAAATGAAGCACATCTGAACATTTATTAGTGAGCAAAAGCAAAGATAGGACACCTCGAAAAAGTGCAGGATAAAACGAAGCCATAAAAGCTGGAACACTGAATTATACATACTACAAACTGCGACTGAAACACACATACAATAACTCCTCTCCTTGAATGCAGAAAAACCACAGTCTTTCACAGTATTTCCAAGTGAAAATGATAAACCTTCATAATATATTCATACATAAAGAAAAAAGGCAAGGTGAGGAGGAAAGAGTTATTTTTCTACTCAGACACTTAAAGAAATGAATGCCCACTCTAAAGACGATTACATATTCGCTCTTTTCAAGTGGTGTTTGGCAGGCGTTCAGGTTAACACTTAAGTTAGTAACAGCAACAAGAATAACACTAATAATAAATGAAGTGCAAAGAAATATTTTTAGTGGTCAGGGGGCATGATTGGTGATCTCACCAGTCTGTACTTACACAGTCATAAAAAAACTAAACTTAAGTGTATTAAAATCTCAGTTCTGCACTTAAAAATTAAACATACTCAATGTGCATTGTGATAGCACACAGTGATAGCAGTGTGCTGGGGTAGCCTGCCCTTTAAACAACGCTCTTGATGGCCCGTGTTGTAAAGAAGTGACCCACTTTGTGTGGTGAAAATCTTTATCGACTGTGAAGAGGATGCCAAGCTGCCACGGTATGAAGATGGGCTCAAGTTTCAGTGTAACACTTATTGTATTTTTCGGACTATAAGTAATAACTTAAAATCCTTTAATTTTCTCAAAAATCGTCAGTGTGCCTTATGTATGAATTCTGGTTGTGCTTACTGACCTTTATGTGGTACACCGCGCTCAAAAATCTGTCAAAAATGTTTTAGTACGACTTTGGTAAGCTACAAAGCCGCACCGCTTCATAGATTGTCTGAACATTATGGCTACCGTAGTCATGAGCCTCGCGGAGCAATCCAGGGACGTGTCTCAATATGCGTACTTGTGTGTACTTGTGTTCTCGTGGACTTGTGATACATCATCAGTCGGAGACCAAGTACGGTTCTAATTCAAAGTACGCATCAAGGCCCAGGTCCAAACGCCGCTTCAGGTCCCAAAGTCAAACGAACACTGTGGCATCACTGAGAGTTAAAACTGTCTAAATTCTTTCATCTTTAATAAAATGATCTGCGTTGCTGCTTTACCAGGTGTAACAATTAAGTTTAACATCCAGGCACCCATGAAAACAGAATTTATTAAATTTAACAGAGTTAGAAGTTAGCAGGAAGTTAGCTCGCTAGTTTCTACCTAAACATGATACACCATTTTCTGACTGAGCGATTTCTGAAAAGATTAAAACGTACAGCTCTGCTATCACTTCCAACTTAAATGAAGACAGAAAATTAAACAGCAGTGACTTTTGTAGGGTTACTAAAGTTGGGCTAGCTGGTATATAATGATGTGGTACATGATCGCTAGTGACACAGCTATGTTAGCATAACATAAACATAGTGAAGCTGGAGGATGAATGCTAACTTTTTTCCACTTGATAAAAGTTAACGTGAGGGTTCCCGATGGTTAGGGACAAATGCAATCGCATGGCAGGATGCTGTAAACGGACCAAACATCAGTCAGGAGAACAACTGAGATAATCCATCCACAATACGGTGTCAGTTATTAGTATACTGCAACAACATGGGAATAGAGCTGTAAGAGAATTCAACATTAATGAATCAATGGTACGGAAGTGGAGGAAGCAAGAAGAATGAGTTGAGTAAAGTGTGACTTATCTGGTTGTTTTGTTTTGCTTAATGCACCTTATAATCTGGTGCGATTTATGGTCCGAAAAATACGGTATCTAAACATTGCATACTGTTTACAGAGACAGGAAAGGAACTGAAGACCTGGCTCATGTGGTCCAGTAGCACTTTTGATCATAATCAACATTAAGTTTTTTACAATCAGCATCATTTAGGTACCCAACATCCTGTCGCACATACCTCACAATGGCAGATGAGGCCATCGTCTGGCCGGTCATTGGCCCGGTCATTGGTGTTCACTTGGACATTTTTCCACACAGATGTGAAAACAGTATGTTCAGTGGCTGCCTAACAAATTTAACCTTGAGGCTTTCAGCCATTTGTTTGTATGATGGCTTAGTCGTTGGCTCTGGTTATGTAATACAAATTACAGATCATCAGGCTGTGATTAGATCATAGAATTTCACATAATGATGAAACATCATCTTATGTTGCATTAAGTGTGTGTAATCACTGCTGTTTTTCCATAACAGCCCAGTGGTTTAGCAGTTTAGTGTATTTTTATTGTGCTCTAATCATCGGTGATACAATTCAATAAGAATTATATTGCCAGGAATATGCAGAGACTCAGTCGGGAGAAATATCTCTGGAAAATGCCACAAGTTGAGATCAAAGCCAGCAACCTGTGTGAGAGAGACAATTGTCTCAGACCACGTTGTGACAATGTTTAAGTTTAATCTTTAGGATTAATGGTTTCTCAGTTTATGCTGCTTAAGACTGCTGTTCATTCAAAATGACTCATTCATCATATTTTGTAGCCAGTGTTCATTGCTGACAGGCAATTATGTTACTAAAGATTATAAAATACCAACAATAAATGCTTAATTTTAGGAAGCGCTAATTATACGATTATACTACTTTGAGTATTTCCTAATAATAGCTGACTGTCCTCTGAGGATCTTTTATGTAAAATTCAAACATGTTGATCTTACAGTATTTATATTACAGTACTTTACCAAGCAACATGAGACTTAGCCAACCCTCAGATTTAGCCAGAATAAAGCATCTGGTAAGAAGTTAATGACATTCATGACAACAAATGCAAATACAGACAATATTATATATAGGAACAAGAAGTCGATCAGCACAAAATTACTCAATACAACTATACAACAATTTAGCAGAGTCAGGGCCACTATGATCATCGTAAGATTTATTTCCACATTTTGGTGCTATGGCTCTGTACTGGGCAGGGCAAAAATTATATTTTCTGTCATCTTCATGATAACAGAAATTCAACTTTACTCTTTCCCGAAACTGTATTAAGTTACAGCATCTTCTCTCAGTTGGACATCTCTGAAAGAGGTACACATAATGAACTGAGGTGCTGCACAGCCACCTTTACCCAACACATTTTTCCTTACGTCAGATTTGCATAACAAAACAAATGTCAGTTACATCCTTTTCCAGTGTGTGTTTACAAGTACACAAGATAACAGGACATAGATCTCTCTGCTTTTTCATTCATTGTAATGACTTTCATCATAGCTGCTTTGATCTTTTCACTGCTCATAAGGTGGCTGACTTTTGACTAGCTTAGCTTTAGCCACTTTTCCTTTGATACCTTCTTCTTACTGGGCTTCTTCAGCTGAGCGAGGGTGAAGCAAATCTCATTAGGTTTGTTGTTCTGAGCGTCTTCCTGGTGGTTGCGCCACGGGTTACTTTGGCAAGCTTCCTCACTCACAGTGAAGAACTCGCTAACAACCACAGCCACACGCTAAAAGTGTGCGTGCAACTATTTGATGCACCACTGTGTGCATGTTGTGCACAGACTGGACTGACTGGTCAATTACCAGACTGGGCCATGCACGCTGGTAATCGCCCAATTCCAGTCTCTATCTTGATCTGTCAGTCTTGATCAGTATATCTCTAATCTCTAGGTTTTCAACTGCTAGCAGGTTGCAGACAATAAGAGCGCCAATCTGACACTGATGCAATTATGCTAATGTAATAAAACCAGAACATCAATGACATAGTAACGTATCCACCTCACAATCCATCACAATTCACATATTTGTAATGTATGAAGTACAAAGAGGATTGTACAAGTTCTGTTGCCACTGGTTGGCTTCACTGCACAAACTAATGAGAATTAACATCCACTACAAAGTCAAGGAGGCTCACGATAGTTATATCCAGCACAAGTAAGTCACCTTCCACTAAAATTGGAGTAAGAAGAAAAGTGAAGAGTGACAGATGCCTTGCAATAACATAAGCTTCTCTGACCTACAGTATGCTGTAAATTTGAATGACAGTAATTCTTATATCATAATGTTCAACACGATGGTATGACTCTCACTTATGAAGGTGGCTGGCTGTCTTTTCAAAGCATAACCTTGTTGGCAGCGTTTCAGCACTCCTTTTATGCGCCGGCACAAGGTTCAATAAATTCCACCAGTTCCTGAAAGTCGAGGCTATACAAAGCAAAACCACCAAAGCAACAAAACACAACAGTTCTACACCACATTGGGTTATTTCACACAAACAGTCAGAGCCTTTTTAGCATAGGATTTTCTCACTTTTGTACCGACCAGGTGACTGTGTTGATGACAGCCTCAGTCATTGCATCCTTGATCACACGGCATCCGATCCAACTGTCTGTCAGGGTCTGCTGCATCTCCTAGGCAACCGGGAGCTCCTCAAAGGCAAGCGCTGTCTTGTTATTAAACATCTCGTAATCTAAGGCTTTACCTACGCTCGGTGACCTTGGACACAGTTGGGCCTACAGCCAAAGAGATGGTGTAGTTTAGCACTTCAAATCCAATAATTATTTAGGTATAAAAAATAATCAAAGTTCAAGTAAAGCAACTACTAAGATGATATCACAAAATAATATAGTTAGAGTTTATCTTGATATTGTCGTGGTTTCTTACTGACAAGCCTTCAGAAGATTTCAAGAGGATTTCTTGAAAAATCACCTTATAAAAGGTTTGGAGTGAAGAGAAATCTGCTGCTGAAGGCAAAGTTCAGAGCAAAGGCAGTAAACAAGGAAAAAAGCCCATATGGCATGTAGTTTGTTCTGCAAATATTACCTTGTTTTTATAAGAAATTGCTACTGCTCTGTATTTATAAGAATCCACCAACGGGCAAATGTCAGCACTCACAGTGGCTCTGAGGACGACACACTGCCTGGATGTGGGTTTATACAACAAATTGAAGAGAGAGAAGTTGAGATGTGATCTCTAACGAGTTGGTAGAAGAGTTTGAAAGGTTTTTTTGGCACTCACGTCTGTGAAAAATACACAAAAACTGTGTTAAGTGTCATCCTTATAAGTTGACCATGGCCAGAACAGTATCAGTATGTTCCCTTCTATTTACTTCATTGTAATGTATGTTTGTTCCTGTTAAGCAAAGTGTGATCTATGTCGAAGTCGGATATTATTGTAATGAAATGAAATGACACTCATGGTCTGTCAGCCTGTCAGCAGCTCTGCTCTACAAGAGCAGTGTTAATAGTGTAAAAATAATTATTCTTTTTTCAGCTAAACTAGGCAACTTGTAAAAGTGATTCTCTGTTGCCTTAGTAAGCTAATAGTTTGGTGTGTTTCCTTTGACCTATCTCTCTTATTAAGCCTCTTTTTGGCTTTTCCTTGACTCGCTGACAAGATCAACTCTGTATTTGCAGCGTCGTCATCCCACTAACTGCAATCTCAAAAGCCCTCTGGAAGCTTTGCAATCACACTCAGCTGACTGGCATTTAGACAACTCCACAAAACACATTTCACCTGGTGAGAACAGACAGGCAAGGCCTCCAAAAGAACAAGGACATCCTGCACTGAACACTGTGTTAAAATGTTCACAAATTCATTGCTCGGTCTGACACAAAAGCAGGTTCTGTGTAAAAGGAGCAGAGGTATCAAATTGGGCAGCACTATGCTTGAGCTCACTTGCCTTGTTTCATGTCTCAGACTAACAAGAACAAAAATTGGACAGTAACTTCCTCATGACTACGAAACTAAGTGGTTGCATGGTCATTACATTAAATTATTTACTGTCAGAGACACACTGCAAGTAGTTGTGGCAACCACTTTCAATCAGAAGGTGATTGCACAGCAGGAGACAACCTGTCTGCAAACAATCATGATCTGACTCGGCCTGTCAAACTGATTGATGAAGCTTGGAAACAATCACAGTGCAAACACAAACAGATTGCCAACACGTTACAATAAATCTGAGTCACTCTGCTCTGATGACGCATGTCTTTGCACAAGGGGAGTCGACTGGTTGTATTACGTTTTTATTTCCTTATAAAAACAAGGTTGTTAAATTGCCGTCCAACAACAAATATGTCGCTGAATTTCTGTTTTGAATCTACGAGGTACTGGCTGGACATTGAATGCAAGTAGTTATATGACTTTCAGTTTAATCAGAATTAATCTGTGTGTAGATGGCAACAGATTTGTGCTGATATATCACAGCTAATGAATAAACAGATTGCATTAAACTGCCAGATTGACCCCAATCAACTCCACACTGACAACAGATTGACTCCACCTGATTGCCGTTCTATCTTGATGTGCCAAAGTTGCTTTGAAGACAATAAATTGTGAGTAGTTGCAGACCTGGCCCTGATATTTGAACAATCATTTTAAAGAATGCAAAATCATTGCACACGGTAACACGTTATTTATTAAATGTCTATTCAGAAACTGATTCAGTGGAAGTATGTATCATGTTAAGAACCCCGGCGATCCTTAGAAAAACTCAAAACAGCTTTGCTAACAAAGTAAGCAATGAATTTGGCTTTTTCAGAGTTTGGAACATCATCTTGTGGGGTTAATTATATCAGCACAGGCTCAACTGTCTCCTCCCTGACCGTACATAAAGCATTCATGATTCATGTTTCCAGTGTCTTTAGCTGTCTTTTAAACATTTCCCTATAGCCTACAGTATTTTTTTTACAAAACTGTTTGTCCTGCGCTACCTAAAGTTCACTGTGCAAATCTCTATTTTTTATGTACGACTCATTTTGTTTTGACCATAAAACTCTTTTTTAATGCTGACAAAAACTTGAGAATAGGTGGATTTTCATCGCAAAAACAAACGCTTGTTCCAACACTGGAAAGTAGCACCAGAATGTGTTACTAAAGCTGAGGAGTGTTAATTTACACATGTCCAATCTGCTTCTGTTACAATTATACTGCTTCATGCACACGATGTGTTTGTTCATCGGCAGCAGCGAGAACGCTCTGACATGTCGTCAACCTTCCAGTTAAAAGGGAAAATCTTCAAAGGAAAACACAACAGCTCTCTGAAAACCTCCAAAAATATTAAGATCGTCAAAATTAATTAATCTTCGCTTTATCTCAGCTTCTTCAGTATGTGTGGCAGTAGCTGTCAAGACTGAGAACAGAAGGTGGTAATGTACTTCCCAACAGGAATATTCAGCTCACTGCACAATAAATTACTGAGGCAGAATCCTTCATGTGTTTATCCCATTTGTCTGATTCACTTTTTCAGTCATGTGTGACATTTTTTCAGTGCCAGGATTCTCTTTTGTGAACAGTAATATATGCTCTCTACAGCAAATAAACTGCTGTAAAGGTTAAGCATCCATTCATGAGACTCCACAGGGAGGGAGAGCTGATCCAAAACAATGGGAAACCACGGGCGAGTAAACCTTTTCCAAAATGGGGCAGCTCATTGATAATGTCTCAAACAGAAGGTCAAACTTTTCTTCTGGATGAAGACCCTTTGAGAGCAAAATCATCAGGGGCTCTTGGTTGTTTGGGAGACCATTTGTCTCCCATGAAAGTAAATAAATATCATGATATTTGGAGGCCCAGGGTACCATATTTCTTTATGTCATACCTGTAAAAGTAATGGAAAAAGGTATCTACACTGACCTTATTGGTTAATTGCAATATTTAAAGTTAATAACGCAGCAAATAATCAAAAACACTGGAGAAAGGTTGACTGCATGAGCTGACGTCCCACTCCCCATCACTTTGTTTCCTCCTAAGTATGTCCTTTGTAATTGCAATGGAGTGACAAAACTTTAGTATTTAGTAGCATTTACCAAACTGTACTAACTGTAAAACTGCATTTAAAAAGCCCAAATATTCATACATCTATTTCCAGAGTTTGTGCCTATCTGCTGTGCCTGGAACCATTTAATCCATAAATTGTTAATAAGAATGAACTCATCTGGTTTTGAGATACAAGCCAACAACATGAGAAGTAAAGAGAAAACACTTCATGTTGTGGTGGTGAGAGGAAAAATGAATGATAACGCATTTCTTCATATTTGGCAAGGAAAATAGGAAATTGATTTATTAAGCATGTGCAAACATAAAGAGAATACAGTATATGAGGAATAAGGCAAGCTTTCTTGAAATTTCTTCAAGTAGTCTTCAGGAACAGTTCTCCAGGTTTTGTGAAGTACTTACAAAGTTCCTCTCTGGACATTGGCTGCCTTTGTTACGTTCTCTGTCAAGATGATCCCACACTGCTTCGTTAATGTTGAGGCCCGGGCTCTGGGGAGGCCAATTCATGACTTATAGTGCTCCATTGTGTGTTTTTCTATTCAAGTATGCTTTTACTGCATTAGGAGTGTATTTGGCATCATTAAGCCAGTGCCAATCAGATGCTTTCCATATGGATCCAAATCTGGCAGTACTTTTCTGCATTCATAATTCCATTAATTGTAACAATTTAAAAATTGTGCCTTGGCAGCCAAACTTTCACTGAGACCATTTCTGATAAGGCTTTCATGAACAGTAGATCAACTGAAGGGGCGGGTGAATTTCAGGTCCTGGTCTTGTTTCTTAAGGATACAATTTTCAGGTATCTGAACATGCTGTAGATAGTTTTTTAGGTATGAGATATGCCAAGTCTTTGACTAACAGCTTTTTGGGAATCAGCTCATTGGTGGAAAAATCCTATTTCATGCCTGTCAAACTGAGTTATCTTTGGCATGTTGCTAAGTTGCCTGTTATGTGTAGACACAACACTGGTTCATCACTTGAGTTAGGTGCTTTTTTAATGATTCATAGGTCAGTATTAAGTAACTTAAACAAAAAAGCCAATCATCTGAAAATGGGCAGGTTTAATGGTAGAAAGACCTTCAGAAATCCTGGAGAACTCTGCTGAAGGACACTTTAAAAAATTAGAAGTCTAGCTCCCTGGCAGCACAATATAACGAAATGTGGCTCAACCTCCAATTGCCATATTGCCATTTAAAATGATTTAGCACCCAGTGAATGATGACAGGTAAATCCAGGTAAATGTTACATAGTATTGAATCCTAGAAAGCTTGCCACAATTACAATAGAAAATAGCATAGAAATGAGTGGGACACAGTGCAAGCATGGGACTGCTAAAGAATGATTTACTTGGGAGCTCTAAGAAGAAAACACATAAAGCTTTGAATCCATATCCTGATTACCCAGTGATGCGTGGAGAATCTCATATGTAAAACCCACCCAGCAATGTGTCTGCTTGTGCTGCACTGGCAGGATTTCCTTTCAAATTTATTGTAGTCATTTTCTGGAAAATGCAAAGTGTGTGAACAACAAGAAACAATAAAAACAGTACTGTAACACTCCTAAGAAACTAAATGTAACTGGATGGAAAATAACATTTTCATCTCCATAATCCTTATGTAACACATATACTGTCAGTTAGACCAAACAAAGTACTTGAGACATACTATAGCCTGTAGGTAAGTACAGGTAGAAGTGAAGACGCTAGGGTGTCGCAAGCACTTCTCTTACAAACAAATTAAATTAAGACGGACAAATCCCTGTGGCTGTGGTTGCCTTATCAATAATAATGGCATACAGAAGTAAAGCTAACAGGGGAATGGTATAGCCAGTAACTGCGTGAGCCAAAATACGAAGCAGAGGCCACCTAAGCAAACTGACATTCGCTAATGTCAACAAACATCTACGCTCAGACCAAACATGTAGCAGTAAAGCTAAAAGGTGTATTATCACTTACTTTTTACAGACTCACCTGCTGCCATTCTTTAGAAAATGCAAACATCAGAACCAATACTAAATACTGTTCAGCAGGCCACTTCATTTATTATTCACCGTGCATGACTATCACATTGAAATTAATGTCACCAGAAAACACGCCTCTGGTGCATTGTAATGTTTTGTATGCAGCCTGTTCTTCTTCTAAAGAGCAGTTTCTAACTTGGAATGAATAAATCCCTCTCTTTAGCAATGCACATTTTTGACACAGCTCAGCTCTCAGTGGTAACAAGAGCTTTCTGCAGCTGCTCCTCAACAAAGAGCATCACCACGACTCGTGCCACACCGGCTGCCATCGTGGATGTTCCATCATGGCTTCAAAATACCAGCTGTTGCCACTCCAATTAAGCAGTTTTTCTTGCTTTTGCCACTATTTAATGTGCTGCAATCTAGGATGGATAAATTGAACTGAAAATAAGGTGAAGATTTTCTTCTATCCGCCCTCCTTTGTGGCTGACAAAGGAGCTTTAAAAAAGCTTTTTTTGTGCAGGCTCCGTGTGTTCGGCTGTTCAGCTGTCTGACAGTGTTAGTCTGTCATGGGGATTACAGTCAAGTGTGTGCGCAGTGTTCCTTCTGAAAACCTGAGAGTGTAAATAAGAGAAAAGAAACCCCTTCAAGAAGCCTGCGACTGAGAAAAATCCTATAAGATGAAAGAGTTGATCACAAACCTACCCTAACCTGATGGTCACAGGTTACAATCAGTGTGAGCATGCTAAAGATCAACTGCTGCTGTGCTTATGGGAGGGCAATTATTATTAAGGTCATAAAAAAGACTGAAATTTTATTGACGTGAAATATTATCAATATTGCTATCACTGGTTGGCAATAAATCAAGAAGACAGCGAGAGATGTTTTCTGACCCCCTCCTAGAACTAACAGACAGTCTGCATGTACGTGTTAATTAATTTCTTTCTTGCAAAAAAGCTCAGCCATCTTTGTAATTCTCTCAGCGGCTGGGTCAGGACAAGGTATACACATAACAGAGTGCATGTTATTTGTAGTTTTGCGCTCTTCAGCTTCATAGTTTCTTTCTGTGTATAAAAGAGATTTCCTTATGCCACACCAGAATTAAATAACATCTGATCAACAGCCCCTCAACCAGCCTTCTTTTTTAACAGCTTGTGATTTAGGCCATTTATGTGGGTGTATTTCAACACACGTCTTCCAATGCAGCTTTAATTCTGTTTGCAATAAATGAAAACACAAATTATTACTTTAATCAAACAATAAAAATCTCCCGAGGCAAAGAGTTTGATTGCTGGCTACGCAAAGCAAATATCCCAGACCTCCTACAACACAGACGCTTGTGGAGGAGACATTAAGTTGGATTAGGAAAACCAATTAATAATTGCAATAAGTCTTCAGCTTCATATTGCTTCTGTACAATAGCCAGACAATAACCCGAAATGAACAGATTGCTAACCAATTTGACAATGTTTTACTTTTTTTTTTTTTAAACCTTTCCATGTTTTACTTCTAATGACATAACTCTGAAACTTTTGTTTCTTCATATTTTCTATTACATATCTGATTTTTACAGGACAAAAAGAAAACCGAGCACACCAGACGTGAGCTGGAGGCTACTTATTGTCTGCTCCACGGTCTCTTTAGTTTCTGACAATTAAACGGATGCATCACTGTTAATTTGGCAATAACACAAAAATGATTAACATAACATTATGAGTGGCAGGGGGACTACTGTCTGCAGCCAGAAGCCCAAACCTTACAGCTTAAAACAGGAAGAAGAAAATCATCCCGTTCTGCTTTGTCTGACTAATCAGCACAGTGATTCCCCTTGACTCAACACACCAACAGATCTGCATCGCTGTGATGAATCACAGTCATTATGCTTACCGCCTCCTGTTTTGCTCCTAGAACTGATCTGTAGTCCATGCTTCTCATATAACCGGTCAAACTAAAACAATTACAGATATTACAGATGTATTATTTAGACAGATTATTTCTGTGTGAAGTGGCAAAGAGTGAAAGAGGAAGGGTACAGCTGCTAACAGGAAAGCAGAAGGCAAAGTGGCAAGTGTCTCCAAAATAACTTCATTTAAATATACAGCTGCTACAGCTCACAGTAACACATGTCGCTGTCACAGAACCCAATACAGATAGTCTCGATTTTTTTATAACATCTTTTGTATAGTTTTCTCTCTGTGTGAGGGCTGCAAAATCATTGTTTATTTATATGTATTTAATTTTCAATTCAAAACACCGCTCAGGTTCAGATCCCCTCTGCGAATCGTGGTGAAGAGAGAGCTGAGCGTAAAAGCGGTCGATTTACATCCCTACTCTCACCTATTAGTTCACGGATACAAGCGGCTCAAATGAGCTTCCTCCAAAGGATGGTTGGCCTCTCCCTTATAGACAGGGTGAGGAGTTTGGCCATTCGGGAGGGGCTCAGAGTAGAGCCACTGCTCCTCCACATCGAAAGGAACCAGTTGAGGTGGTACGGGTATCTGACTAGGATTACTCCTGGGTGAGGTGTTCCGGCCATGTCCCATCAGGAGGAGGCCCAGGGTCAGACCCAGGGCACACTAGAGAGATAATATCTCTCGGCTGGCCTGGGAACACTTTAGTGTTTCCACGTACAAGCTGGTGGAGGCAGTGATTACTATGTGGCAACATGGCCACATAGTAGGGTGACGATTCAAACCGTCAACTTCAGATTGTTTTAGTGGGGAACAGTCTGGAAAAACAAGGCTAGACTTTGCATAGGGATAAAATAATTTCCCAATCAAATGGTTTATGTGATTTCCTTCTTAATTTTTTCATATTGTGTGATATCCAAAGCCACAGCATCCAAAATAAAGCCATCCCAATACAGCATTGGGAACTCGAGAAAAAACTGTCCTTCAGCTGATCTCAAGTGAAGCGAAGATCAAATGGCAGGATTTGTTTTGAAAGAAGTTCCTCATTAATTAAATGGTGGCATCATCGTCTCAGTCCCATCCAATAATTCTTGGGAGAGGAATGTTGCAAGTCATAACGGACCACATTATTTTGGAAGCTGTTACCATCATTTCTAATCTCTCTGTATGAGAGAGTTATTAGCCTGAGCTATTAAACTGGCATAACAGATTGGCTCCTAAATGTAAAAACAAAAAAAGTTGCATGGTCATGCAGTGACATAACAGCATGTTTAGAAACTGTTGGCACAGGTGTGTGCGCCATCTGACAGTTTCTTTTTTTGATAGCATAAAAGATGAAAACGACAACAGAGACATGCAATTTTCCTTCTACTCTACCACTACCAAGGGTGGTAAAATAAATGAAACAGGACGTGCTTCAGCTCGAGGTCAGTACAAAGGCAAAGATACAAGTCTGTGCTCGAGAGGATGGTTCGGTAATTCATTGAGGTTTATCAAGTGCTCCTGCATTCATTTCTCTGACCTGCTGTACCACGACTGAATCAGCGGGCACTGTATGCACACAGACGAGCGCCGCTTTACTCATCTCAAGAGCTCAATCGCTGAGCTATCGCTGCTCTTCTGCCAGATGGATCAGAAACCCTATTTTCGACTGTGATTGCCAGCTACTTAGAAATGCTTGGTCACCTCACAACCCACACTACTGCAGATAAAGGGAAAAACAGCCTTTAGGTTTTCTTAGTAATTACAATCAACATCGATGAGAAAGTAACTTCCATTTCTTGCCATGTCATTTAAGGACTCAAATAATATTTCTAAATATTTATAGTCCTTGGCGTTATGCTTCTAATGTGAAATCAGCAAACAAACAGTATGTGTGCTGTATCCTTCTTGCTGTGAGGTCACAGAGCTCACTGACTCTAAGATTTCACCACCTGATTGTGTCTTGCGGATCCGTCTTCTGTCACTGGAGAACTAATAAAAGAGATTCTTCACATTACAGATAGCATCTGTTGACTCATTTAATTTTTCACTTTCTGTTTGTCTGGCAATTATAATTAATTGTTGCAGGCTGACTGGGAAGCAAGCCACCGTGGGTAAGTCGTTATTTTAAGATAGAGCCTTCAATAAAAGCGCTATTTCAATGTTATGCTGCATCACACATATGCCACAATGACAGGGCTGTTTATGTTCTGGCAGGACGAGGACAAGGGATAAAATGTGTAAATGTCATGCCTGACACTCATTTCTATTCCCTGTCTAAAATGTCAGGCCATTATGTGGTTGTTTTATTGTGAAGTCACCAGGTTTACAAAGAATGTCTGATCAAATGGCAGAAAATTACAAATTCAGATGAGATTTTTAAAAGCAGGACCATGAGTAAGAAAGAGGATCAGGGAAAATAAAAAATAATTTCGACTCCTTTCTCAGAAATGAGGATTAAGGCCACTGAAAATTTTTGGGGTTGTCATGAAGATAAAAAAAAAGTCTGAATTCTCAAAGTTAGAACTCTGACTTTAAAAGTCAGGAAAATTTTGAGTGACTCTAATCCTTTTCTGTACCCAACTGTAGGTTGAGATGGAGAAGGTGATGAATTCATCTGCATGTTTGATTAATTTTTAATTTACAATAAACAAACTCTGTCAGTGGAAAATAAGGGTTTCCTGGAAAATGTTATCTTTTCTCTGTGTAACTTAATAAAAGCTTCCTTGCTTCCTTTCCTTTGCATTTATTAATTTCCCTAATCAAATAAAATGTAGCCACCCTAATTGTCTGTATAAGCGCACATGCTTCAGTGAATCAATCTGTTGACAATGTATGAGTCATATTTACCCACAGTTTTACAAAGTATAGCCTCAAGGTAATTTATTTTTCGACACTTGAAATGAAAACACAACTCAGACTATTAATTTTCTTTTTCAGGAAATTATGACAGCGATTAACTTATCTTTGAAAGCATTAGAGCACCATTAAACATTACATCCTGTGTAAAATTAACAAACAAGTTCATGAAGAAGGCAGCAACGGCGGTTTCCGAGAAACACCTGACCCGTTTCTGAAACAGGCGACACGACTCACTGGGAAACGGGAAAGCACTGTCATCTCTGCATGTGTCCGGACACCAGCTGTAAGCAAATGCACCATAAGCAAGACGGCAGTAATCGTTTGTTAAATGGATGTGCCTTCACATCACAGCTATAAATCTGAGTTTAGGACAAACAGTTCTGCCAGAATCAAATCTACATGAGATGAAGCTGCAGAAATGAAGGTTTGCACTGTGTTTCCCATGAAATCAGAGAAAGTTTAAGAAACAAAATCGACATGTTTGATCTCCCAGAGTAAAACGGTGTGTTTGCTATGCTGGCCCGAACTACCACACCCTTTGATATGAGTGTTAGATTACTGGAAAGTGAACAGACATCCTGGGATGTAATTAGATTTAGTTAGCTGCTAGTTTAATTATGCCTTGACTTGAGTCTACCCATTGTCCTAACAGCCCGACTGTGATAGCAAGACAACAAAATGGCAAAAAGTCAGTGCACAGTCTACAGTGTTCATTTTTTTAATGTTTATGCACAAATAAACAGAGTACATTGCGCAAATTGTTCAGCTTTAAGTCGATGGTGGGCACAATTTTTTAAAACATCTCTGCAGTCTGATTATGTTCTGGCTCCATTTCTGACAGATACTAACTGTGCCTGTGGAAGAGAACGTGACTGAGCATTTTTCTGGAAACCTTGTAGGGAGACGGTAAAATGAATGTTTCTGTGTCTGCTCTCAAACTAAACACACCATCATGATGTCAGTTTTGAAGATCTACGGTTTATGACATAAGAAGCCATGCGTGGTCAAAAAGACTTAGGTCAAAGGATGAATATATAAATATAATGTGGCTAAAAGCATATTAATGCAGCCAAGCAAATAAATGAATAAAATAAAAGCTGATAATCAGGAATCAAGATACGTAAACATTTGAAAAGCAAACCAGAAGCAGTGTCCACTGTTTGTCTTCATAATCAGAGACAACTTTGAAATGTCAGAAAATGTGCCAGATTTTCTGTGAGCTGCAGGTTGTTGTGCTGGTAAAACAATTAAATGTGAGGCTCTTTCATAAGAGACAAAGCAAGAGGAGGGGCCTTTGCCTTGCTTTACTCTAGCTAGCATAAATTAAATCCATTATACCTTCTGAGTCTTTTTAAAGAAACTTAATAAGCAATGCAGGCGCGGAGGTACACCTCCACCTCTTAGGGCATTTTAATTCATCAGTGTCCTTTCAAATACATTTTTAATGTTGGTCTTCTGTGCAGTGGATTAATGCATTAAATATATGACTAGGTAGACAATGCACTGTACTTTGACATGGATCCAACAATGAACGAATGAATGTCACAAACGATGACTAGGTACATTAGGAAAAAACATTTGCTGACAATATCTGCCTGAATTTGTTAGCTCATTTTGCTTTCCCCCCTTGCATAACTCCTTCTCCACTTCAGCTCCGGTCAGTTTACATCATTCATCTGACAAACTCTGTCACAGGTGTCATAAAGTAGTGCCTCTGGTTAAGTCATTTGTCAGAGGAGTCGGTTTAGAAGGCCTGCATGCTTTATTAAAAACAAAAATCTATATTTGCAAGAGGAAGACATAAAATCCATTACTGCTTCAATATTTCAATCAACTCCTACTCAATGTGGCTAGAGCAGGAGAAAGCATTACAGGAAAATCACTCACGGGTGGATCCAAGAGCCAAAACTGGTACATATACTCTGTTATGCTTAATCTTTTAATAAAGCCTATTAGCAATTTTCAAGATGGCTGCCAAAAACGGGAAGAAAATATATACATATATTGTTTTATTTCCTAGACGACCCTTTTGAATGATTTTAGTGCGAAATCATGTATGCCCCATCACGTAGAAGTCAAAAACAGCTATAAGCTTTTAAAAAAAGATTATTTTAAATCTCAGTTCTTTTGAATTTTGTAAATATTATGTTCATTTCATCACCCCCGTACAAATGCGATGTCACAGTCTTCATTTGCGTGTTTTGCGTGTTGCCTAACCGTGCCTGGTTAAATATACGTCACCTGTATGTAATTGAGCTATCAGCAGTGGAACTTTATTCCAGTCACAACTAAAACTGATGAACGTTTGTGCCAGCATGATAGAGCTGAACCAAAGGTAGAGGAGTCCATCAAGAGTCACTGAATTGAAATTTGAATGTCTAACCTAGCTGTATGCATGTTATCAAAAGGATGGCTGTACAGTTCTTTGTCTCTGGACCATTGGAGCACCATGTAACATATGTGTCATAGTTATTCTGTGTGACTAATTTCACGTACTTATAGTCAAAAGCATTTAAAATTTAAGAGTAAAATCTCTGCAATTTAATTCTGGAGCTGTTTCATGAAAATAATGACCATATTGGAATTTTAAATGTTGAAAATTCAAGTGGCTAATGGGATTTTTTTTTTTTTAATTACTGGCTCCAAAAAGACAAACCCGCAGATTTTGCTCGTATCCACTTATGAAAATTGTTTCAGTTATCTGCTGGACTAGGCCTTTTACTGAAGCCAAATAACAGCAGGAGACCCAAAGAATACAGAAATGTTAGACGTAGTTTTTTAGCTCTTTTGTTTAAAAGAAGGCTCCAGCATCCTGACCCTAATTGTTATTGGCTAACATATTTGGTGAAAAACAAACTCAAAGACTGAACAGTGTCTCCATGGACCACTCTGATTGTTTGGCTGACAGTGTAGAGGAAAAATGCAGGCTGCTTCGCTTTGCCTCTGTCAGCCTTTCAATAGACTGCAGCGATAATGAATCGATGTTCCTGCCACTGAACGCTCATCTTCACCTTTTACAATAACAAATCTTTTCCAAGCCTCTCCAAAAGGAGCACCACGCTGCTTGGACTATCAACACGAGCACTACTGACTGATAAATTAACCATTTACTGACACTCTGTAAAAATCAGGCACTAACGAATTCACGTCTTCGCCCAAAGGAGACACAGTTACTAGCTTCCCATCATAGCTTTTGTTAGAGTAGATTCATTATCAAAGAGCAGAGAAATGCTCAGTAAACTGAAATTCCCAAAGGTTTTTCAGCTTCCTTCCTTGAAATGACAACACATTAGCTGTTATCAGATGGTGAAAACACCGACCCATCAGCACCCTCTAATTTCACTGGAAAATCCTCCCCTGCAGGGGTAGCAGTGGTTAAATGGTGTCGATTAAGCAATGGAAGTTGATTAATGCAACATGCACATAATAAGTGGCACCTGCAGGTCAGCTCAAACAGCAGGTATGAAACATGACAACATTGCTTTCACTAATCTTCGCTGTAGTGATGGAGCCAGTCCTCTTTGGGCCTTTTGTCCACATGAGACTGGTTAGATAACGTTCAGCGAAGCTACCCCTTACTCTCTGATAACCTAGTGGGTAACCCTTCATGCCATTATCACTGGAAAGCAGGGCTCCATAGCAACGAGTGTAATTTTTCAGTATCACCCCAGAAGAAGTGCTTTCAAAGCAGCCCGTTCCCGTTTCAAGTTGACCAATTCTCCAGATCACAGATTCTTTTCTCACTACTCATGGCCTGGAGTGTGGAGCCACTGGTAATGCATGAACACACTGCAGACCTAATGACGTGAGAACATCCTGTGGCCACGAACCCAAAAATCGTTTCCCTCCGGGAGCTGACACACTCGCATCAACAGGACTGTGCTGCCGAAGACCCCCCGAGGAAGACAGTGCAGCCCTATTTGTTAATTCATTGTAATTCAGCCTGAAGCGCGGCCTTCAGCCTGACAAACAATCCACTCTGTCGTGTCCATCTGGCCTCTGTCTTTCTGTGCCATTTGTAAGCCAGTCAGCAGGACCCCAGTTACACCTATTAACAGTATTAGGTGAATTTCAGTTTTGATAAAGAGTTGTCACTTTCACCAAAAGACTAAAAACTTGAAAGGCATTTGTTCTTTTGATTAATAAAGAGAAAATTATTGAACCTCCCAAGGACAATGATGGCAAACAGAGTTATCATCCTGCTGGACCCCCTTTTGCCTTCAAAAGGAAAATTGCCTGAAGACCTGAACTCTTTCATGGCATGCATTTTCAATTTCTCTTTACTATTTGGGCTGATTGGGACCTGATGAATGTAAAAACAAAGAATTACCTGATTTTCTATTTTTGTTTTTTTTACCTGATTTTTGTTTCTGAGAAAAATGAGATCCACATATGAGGACATTCGTTTTAAATTTTGATAGAACAGTGGCAGTATAATGTCCTCGTAAGTGGTTAACAGGCCCTTGTAGAGCAAAATGTAATCATTTGGTCTAGACAACCCAAAATGTGATGTCCACATATGTGGACGCCAGGTCCTAGGAGGTTAAATCTTCCTAGCGTAGATTCAACAAGGTGCTGGAAACTCGGATTTCTCAGGGAAAGATTTTGACTTAGTTGCTGCTGATTTTTTGGCTATACGTCAGTGATGTTCTGCTCTTTCACCAAATCCAAAATACAAAGTGTGCCACATCATAACACCACCAGTAGCCTGATCCACTGATACAAGCTGGGATGGATTGATGCTTTCATGTTGTTTACTCCAAACTCTGACCCTACCATCCAAATGTTGCAGCAACAAGGCAGCATGATCTTCTGCTACTGTAGCCCATCTGCTTCAAGGTCTGACATCTCCGTTTTGGGCCATTCTCTGTAAACCCTAGAGTGTGGGAAGATCGAGGAAGATCAGCAATTTCTGAAATACTGAGACCCGCCCATTCAACGCCGACAACCATGCCATGTTCAAAGTCATTTAAATCCTCCATGACGATGCTTGGTTTGAACCCGAGCAGGTGCTCTTGACCATGTCTACATGCCTAAGCGCACTGAATTACTGTCATATGACTGGATGATTAGATATTTGCTTATTACAAGCAGTGGAACAGGTGTACCTAATGAAGCGGTTGCATAACAGCTGTGCTCCGATGTCGGCTGTATTTAAAAGCAAAATTATGGTGCAGAGAAATAGTTAGAGGAACACTCTTATCTGTCATTGACTGAGTACAGTAATCCAAGAAAGAGCTGTTCGTGCCACAAGAGAGATCTGCTAGCACAGTATTAAGCTCCACATTATTACACCTAATGGAAAAAAGATCCAATTAATATTATATGTGGGTACAGCTGTAGTGGCCATGATTCCAGAGAGATTCTGGCATAGAGAGAGTCACCAAAAAGTTTGGTCTACTGACTGATTTTTATTAATATTGTTTTACTTTTTTTTTTTTTTAACTGCAGACTCAAATTTGCAAAACAGGTGGCTTCATAACTCATTATGTTTTATATTGGGTCTTACATAAAATTTTAGCCCACGTGTGTTGTAGATGATTTATATTTAAAAATAATCTGAGTCATCCAGAATGATCCACAATCAGAGGCATTCTGGGACAAAAAAGAAAAAAGGAAATACGTACTCAGAGCAGGGTAAAGGCAGTGCCAGCGGTGTTGTCGTTGGTGGCTATAGAGCGGGCTGACTCACTGCTCTTACTCCTACCTACACCTCGAACTGTTTGCATTTTCTCGATCATCATTGAGAGATGAGAAGCCAGCATTCACACTGGAAGGATCGTATGAGGAACTAACGGATACGGTAAAAGCAGCAGGCCTACAGTGAGGGTGACGGAAGAGCTTGAGGGTAAGACGGCAGCAGGCTTCATTGTCCAGTCCGCTGTGCCATGACTCTACTCTACAGTGCAGTGAACTTGGACAATCCATTTCTATTTATAATTTGTTTTCACAGACACACGCATATACACAGAAACCTCCACAAACACATACGGCATACGGTATCCCTGCCAAAGTAGATCGTTGCCAGTCTGCGCACATACTACCTTCTTCTTACATATTCTACTATAATTGTCTTTTTTCATTTCAGGTTAGTTTTTCAGGTACTCTGAGGTCTGACACTTACAAATTGGTGTGGCTTCACTGAGAACAGTCAGAAAAGAATTTCCAGTCTGCTTCACAATGAGTATTTATTGAACCTTTGTCATCTTTTCTTCACTTTAATGTCAGATTGTGACCCAAAAGAAATCCTGTCTGGCTTGTGGCCTTTCTTATTTTTCTGTCCGTCGATTCATAATAGATCACGTTCAGTTTAGCTGCTCTCACATTTGCTGCCTAGCTCCCACATTAATGTTACCATTTTGCTATTAACCTCTACCCACTAGCTTAATGGTAACTTAACAGTCAATGTGGGTAACTGCTAATAGTTAAACAGCTGATGTTAACATTTATTAACTATTCAATGCTGCTGACACAGGAGCTTTACTTCCTCCTGAATTCCTCATAAAGACTTGGATATCAGTCCTTAAGATGCTTCACTCTGCTGAGTTGCTGTTCACATGTTCAGCTACTAGTGAGGGGAGGGTCTGTGTGGCTACCTATCAGCAGCAATGAGGTTGTGTGCCAGCTAGAGGTGAAGGTGAAGACAACACTGTTGGTGTCAAACCTCCAAACCTGCAAATATCTAACCTGACAGTAGTTTTTAGTATCAAGTAGCATTCTGCATAAAAAGCCTGCCAACTCAAATGTGGAGCAACCCGCTGTGGTGACCCACTTTAAACAAAGAAGCCGCTGAAACTAGCTAGTAGTCGAGTATCATGCTTTGTTTAGAGACTACTACTCAGTACATATGGTGCTATGGTTGTGAAGACCCCCAAAAGCAAAGAGACACACATGTTATGTTTTCAGAATTTTTGTATCGAATGGTGCCGTAAGCATCAGTTCTGGTGACATCCCTATCTCACAGTTTAGATGGTAATGTTTGCTAATGCTAATTTGGTTGCTTGCCTTCATGTGACCTGTGACCTGAGACACTGCACACTCGCATTAGATCACTGAACTGGAAGCAAATGAAATTTGAGAATTGAAAGCAACACCTGCACACAAGTGCAGAGCATGCACTTCTACTCAGAAAAGGAAAAATGACCTGTTGGAACAAATTGAATCATTAATGATTATTGCCAGGAGCTGTTGAGAAATGTTTAGATGATAATGAGAGATGAAAAAGGGAAACGAGAATATAATAATGAGCCAGGCAGGTGTTTACTGTCTGTTTGAAATTATTGCAAGTGCAGGAGAAATTTCCCAGTATTACCCCAAGGCATGTTAAACACTGAATTAATCTCAGTTCAGCTACTAGGGGCGTAACAGCTACATTATGTCAACACGCCGACCAAATATTGCAATAAGCATGCATGCAGATGGGGGCATACATACTTACCTTTTTGAATTTTCGGCACGGCTGAACTGAGCCTCTCAGCGTATTTGTATTGTTGGTGTTAAATGAATATGGCTTGCTGTACGGTTCAGACTATCCAGTGACTCAATACTTCAGTTTTGATACTTGAAAATTGACTATTTGGCAGATATTAGTGCCAAACAAAGGGTACAACCAAGTTAGCACTCCACCCTCTTGTTACTTCTGCTTTCAGAAAACAAGAAGCTCTAAAGTCGAGACTTCAAAAACCCAAGTCCACAAACCAGTTGTTGCTACTGCCGTCTTTATACATAGTCTATATTGTCAGCACATGCCATACACATCTTACTCTGGCTTTTTTCTATCTTGTTACAGAAACAATTGTTTGTTGGTGATTATCTTCTTCTTATTCTCTTGGTGCACTACCAGGGGACAAAAATAAAGCACTTCAGTGTAGTGTGAGAAAGCTCTGAGGCGAGACGAGCTGCCGCATTGCTTGTTGACAGCATCTGGGGAATGGAGCTGTACTGACAGTGGTTTTCATGCCTGTTCAGCTCTGCTGCATCCAATCACCGAAATATTTTATGAACTTTATAATTCAGCTTTTTCTTTCCTATAGGAAATACCGAAAACCGAGGGTCAGTGCGTGTTACATAAACACGCCAATGTTTCCCTACAGTCTTATTAGCAATGCAAAGACACTGAGCCGGGGTCTAAACTATCGTGGCATTAAATCTCGACAGAGAAAATGAAATAGTAATGAACAAAAAATGAGTTTTTCAAAACTCGTTTAAAATAAAATGCAATTTACAAGGCTCTCAAGTTTAGTGCTTTTTCATTTCTTCTCCTTGAGTTAAAAGCACATCCTTGAGGGTCTTTTCAAACTCAATACAGTAAAATCACACAAATAAGGGTGAGGCACAAACACCAGCCATCAATCTCATGCCTGGCAATCTCTGGGTGCAAACAAGTAGGGAGAGGAAGTCAGAACCTTTTCCCAGCCTGACTGAGCAGGTTTACAGACTGCACCGTTAACTACATCCTCCCTCCTCCATCATTCCTAAAAAGTGAAAGGTGCAGAACACAAAGTCAAGCTCGAATAACAGGTAGGCAGCCTGTGCAGGAGACACCCACTCAGTCACAGGGGGTTATTCGTGGGCTGAATAATCCAAAACGCCTCTCATGGCATGATCAAAAGGCTTTATGTTTGATTTTTAAGAATCAGATTAAGATGAGCAATCAAGGGAGAAAATTATTTAAAAATTGCATGTTACATGTTTTTATGAACTTGTAATAAAGAGCAGAATTTCATGTTTTCTGAGGATACAGCATCAAAGACCCCAGCAATCACCTCTGAAACCCTCCTACGTACAAGGAAATGCGTAACAGGTCAGAAACAGCCTGAAACTAAAGTCATATGAGCCTTATCTCTGAAATTTTTGCAAGGATACAATTTATGCAGGTTTTCAACAAGTCACTATAGAAAAAAGAAAAAGCTCTTCAACAACACAGACACTGTTGCAGGTCCATTACTGATTCACAGCTCTTATATTTTCTACATGTGAATGAAACATTATCTATAATGACATTACAGGGATGATCAAGGAACTGACCTCTCAGCCCATTGTTCATTCAGTGGGCTAGGTTCAGTTATTGTGCAAATGTACTGTTTATAAGTTTGGGGAAACCTGCAGAAGTCACCTGGATGAAACGTTTCTCCCACTGAAAACATCCAAATGAACAGAATCAACCTTTTCAGATGTTAAAGGGAGTTTTCAGGGCCCCGGTGTTGCATACAATCTAAAACCATTTAATATGTTTGCACTGTGTGCTTCAGGGTCTCTGTGCTTCACCCATTTGTGTCAGCAGCATTAAAGGTTTTGGTGGGAAACAACACTGGGGGAGGGGGGGGGGAAGCCTCCCCCTAACCCCCAGCCCCACCACCCATGACTGCAACAGGCAGCAAAGACTGATGGCCTAACATCATCTCTCAGACACTAACACCAGCCATCACCGCTCCACTCCTCTGCTCAGCTACATAAACAGGGAGCTGTCAAACCTAACACTTTTAAGTGTAAAGATTATGACAAGTTTTTCACTTTAGCTACACAGCTCGTCGAACTTAATCGACTTTCAGAGAGCTTTGGTTTGCGAGTTCTTCTGAACCTGACAATTAAAACTATCGTCACGCCGTTATTTCATCGTGTAATTAGTCAAAGTAACGCTCCAGTGGGTGTTTTGAACTTTTGGGCTTTTCAAATTGACTCTCATCCCCGAAGCGGTGGAAAACAATTCACCTGCTTTTACTTTAGTAACTCGGGAGATTAAAGACGGTTACCGTTTCAGCGAGGAGGGCCAGGACATCCGAGGTTTCCTCAGTCCGGGACGGAGCTTCTCCAGGGTCCGGTTGCGGCACAGGTAGCGCTCGGTGTCCGAGTTGAAGCGCTGTTTGATGCGTATGTGAGTCCTGGGCTGCCGCCACAGGTGTTTGGGCGGCTTGGCGAGCCCCGCTCCCTCTCTGCTCAGCGTGGTGCACTCCATTTTCTACTTTTACGTGCTCGCTCGATTTTTTTTTTTGTTTTGTTTTTGTCTATTTTTTTAAAAAAAAGCGACTTCTGAGCGACAAACAGATTCGGAGAACAGCGTAGAGCTCGTCTGCGGGGACTGTGAGGAAGGAAAGCACGCGCTTCAGAGCGGCGCGCGCGGCGTCATGGTGCGCTGCTGTCCACGAGGCGGAGTGCTGAAACGACTGTGAGCCTCTCAGTCACTACCAGCTCCCCCCCGTCTCTCTCTCTCTCTCCATCTCTCTGCTTCCTCCTGATTCTTCCCTCCCTCTCATTTTCTCCCTCCTTTTCTCTCTCTCCCCCCCCCCCCCCCCCTCTCTCTCTCCATCCTCACTTCGTACTGTGCCTCTCTCGACCAGCTTCCTCCTGCAATCTCCATCTGTTTCCCTGTCTGTCGCTGTCTTATCTGTCAAACCGCCAATCATCAACATTACACAAGATTGCCTTATCTTTACTGTATTTACTCTGGTAGAGCAAAACTGCCTGTTCATTATTTGTAATAGATTTTTGGAAAAATCCATCTTTTATCTTTTGCGTCATACAGAGATGTTGAGCAGTCAGACATATTTTTTGACATAATGAATGTAGAGATATGTTTACTCGTGAGAGCAGCACTGGTTTAACATATTTCATTAACACTGTCTCAGGGAATCACCGTGTGCAAGCCCTCAAACTGTAGCAAACCAGTGTGTAACTGAAGGGAGGAGTGGTTGCATGTTGGTATATAGCCATCATTAGGCCTATAGTTTAATGTGCAATGCAGCTTCCTATAAGGTTGCAGTAAATTTTATATGTCAGACTCTGTACCCTACATCTCATTAACGGCTGGAAGATTGGGTTGTGTTTTATAAATTCGAATAAATTCAGGTTTATAAGCACGACAGGAAAACAACACAGGGCTGGTTCAAATTACTGATGTCACCAAACCCACTTATTTTTATTATGTAGGAAAAATAGGGGCTGTATCATTAGCTAACGAGCTGTTTATCCAAAAAGGATTTTCAGTCTGAAAAAAGCACGATTACATTACAAAGATCAGCCTTTATATTTATTTATTTTTGGGTAATTAATGCCTAGACAGCACACACGTGTTTGTAGATGTTCAAACATGAAAATGGTCAGCTTTTATGTCTAAAAGGGAGTCAGGGGAGATACAAGTGCACACCCACACCTACACCCACATGCACGCACATGACATTTCAGTGGCAGGTTTCTAACTGTTGTTGCAATTACTACGGTTTAAAAAAAAACAAAAAAAAAAAACAGGAGATGCCTTTCATTATCACCAGAAACCACAAAACAACAGTCCACATTTCTATTTTTGTCTCAGTGTCACACAGATGGCCTCTGTCTGCTGCTTATGAGCACTGACCTACCAAAACAATAACCAAAACATGATCATGTGACAGGAAAGTGCTACAGATGAAGCAACGAACCAATGAAAGAGGCAAATGTCTATGTGCTGAGCTTGACTCAGACAATTTGTGTTAATGAAAAAGGAACAACAGCTGCTCCAAACCAACACACAAGACTTAATTTCGTGAACAAGAAAAAACATGATTCTTAAAACTTTTAATTAGAATGAAATAAACTTCAACTAAAGTACTGTTCAAAAGTCTGGAGTCACTCCTCATTTCTTTATGTTTTGCTGGGAAAGTTATGGTGATTTGTTGAAACATGTGCAAAGAGACACATAGTGAGTTTGGGCAATTCTAATGAACGTGAAATTCAGTATTCAGGATGACTGAACTCTCTAAGGCAGCTTTCTTGTCAATTCTTTAAGAAGTCCTCAGTTCCCCAGGCTGAATGACTTCTTTGAATGTTCACTTCCTTTTGTTTCATTCTCTGTCAACGTGATCCCGCACTGCTTCAGTAATGTTGAGGTCTGAGCTCTGGGGAGGCCAATCCATGACTGTGTGTGTTTTTCTATCCAGGTATGCTTTTACTGCGTACACTGGCGGTGTGTTTGGGATCTTTGCCATGCTGAAAAATAAAGCCGCTGCCAGTGAATGGGTTTCCAAATGGTATTGCACGGTGGTTCAAAATCTCACAGTACTTTTCTGTCCTTGAGATCCCCATCACCATTGACTAAAATGCAGCACAAACCATATAAGCCTTTCTCTGTGTTTCCCTTTCTTAAAAATTGCTTCTTCTTTTTTTTTTTTTTACCTTGTTGGTGCAAAAGTGTTATGTCATGCCTGTCAATGTGTTTTTTGTTACAGGCTGGTTGTAACAAAGTTGCTAAAGATATAATTTAGAATCAGTTTTTCCCAATTTGTCTTTTATGCTTAGACACCAAACATGTTCACTCCTTGAGTCAGTGTTAAGAGGCTTAAGCAAAAAAAAAAGCAACTAAAAGGAGGGGAAAAATTTCCTCTGAAAATGGAACAAGGACTTAAAATGAATGAAAAAGACCTTCAGAAAGCTTGGAGAGCTGTTACTCAAGTGCACTTAAAAATGTAAGAAAGTCAGGCTGCTTGGAAGCAAAATAAAATGAAATTATGTGTGTCTCAAAACTTTTGCACAACAGACAAAGAAGTTGTCTCAAAATTATTAAACTTATTCTCCATTTTACACAGAGTTCAGTCGTCTGACGAAGCTTAACAGATAAACAAAGCCCTGCAGAAAAAGGAAGATCAGCTGTTTTCCCTGTTTCACCATATCCACAGCTCAAACAAACAAACAAACAAACAAACAAACAAACAAACAAACAAACAAACAAACAAACAAACAAACAAACAAACAAACAAACAAACAAACAAACAAACAAACAAACAAACAGTGTGTGTCACTGACCGGTGCTCATCATGGGTGGCCAGTGCTAGACTGTACAGTTCTTCCAGCCGGGCTAGCGGTAGCATGTGTCCCGGAGATGGTCGCCGGATTTCGAATGAGTGGTCCTGATGGGAGTGTCTCCTCCACAGCGGAGGCAGCAGCAGTGGGCCTGAGAAACGCCGCCGCACCACATGGTTGCCCACTTGTATAGGATCCCGAAATTGCTGCATCCCAAAGATAAAAGCAAAAACATATTGGTAAGTTTTCATGTAATGTTATTCTCCAGTCAAGGTGACGTGTGTGGAAACAAGCAGAATATGCACTCATCTGAAAGTTTAATCACTCACAGCCAGTAAAACTAATGCAGCACAACACAAGAGCCCAGAACGCCTCTTTAAAGGATTAAACCATTTTACTTAAGCCATTTGAGAGCTGCTCATAAATCAGTCACAACACAAAACGCCCATTACGGTGTGCTGTGCTGCCAAGACATCGACTGCATTGGCCCTTTGAAAGTGTGCATCAGATGTTAGCAGCAGATCCCTTAAGTCCTATCAGCTGAAAAGTCTGAAAGACTTCATAGAGCTGAGCTGCTTTTCCAGATCATCTAAAGCTCAAGAGAATTTGATGAAGTTGAGAATTTTAACTCTTTGTCACGCTCCTCAATCCAGTCCTGACCAAAGTGTGAGAGGGTGCATGCTAAAATGTGAATCACTGAGCCTCAGGCATCCATCAACAGTTCACTGGAAGCCCATCCTTGACCATCTTTGACCAACCTCTGCATAATAAGAACAACCAACAACATGTAGAGTCATCACTATTTGTCCCATGTTAAAACCACTCAGATCCTTGCGTTTCTCACAGATTAACTACAAGAACTGATTGTGCACTTGGTGGATAACAACTCTGAGCCTTTAAAAAGTGTCATCATAATCATTTTACTCACTTTTTATATTGTTTTTAATGCTGTAGCTAACTGGAGAACAGCCAATGGAGGCTGCAGTTGTGGTTTCTCAGTGAAACCACAGACAGGACTGGCAAGAAATTGGTCCTGCCTAGAAATACTTTGTAACAAGCTGTAAATAGGCCAAAACCAAAAAGTAGCCTTTCCAAACTCTCATCAGACTTTGCTGTATTTTGTGTTTCATGATGATTTGCAAAGTAATTATTAAACATGATAAAATCAGCATCCTGGCCCGCTAACAGTCTTCAGCTGAAGGCGTTCACAGAGCTACGTGCAGGTCTACATATTCCTGGTGATGCTTGCTCTCTTGCTCATGATAAACCTCCCATAGTGTGTTTGAAATGTACATTTTAATTACATTTCTGTATACCGTTTTAAATTTGCTTTACAAATGGCCACACAGGGTTCCCGCTGAGTAGCCTCCACAGTGAACCACAGTGAAATTAGGCAAACAAATCACTCAAAGATTCATCAATAAAAGATCAGAGATGGCACTTTAATACCCCAAATGTTCTGAAATATCATCACATCAGTTACAATTACCATATATTTGCAATACGTCACAGTTGATGGATGGACATATACACAGTTTAGGATGGAAAATAGGATTCATAAGCGTGTACCCGTGACAGACTGAAAGCTGAAATTATTTCACTGTCACATTAGAAATAGTTCAATAAATAACTAAAATAAATGTATGTGCATTTTTCCAGGGACACATGGCATCTGCCCAATCTGCCCCGAGGGTACTGCAGGCACAGCACGAACTCTTTCCAGGTTTTAGACTGAGCATTAATTTGACTTTTTTTTTCACCATTTAATATCTGATGAGTGGAAAGTGATTAGTCAACAGGTGAGTGGGCAGACAGCAGCTTTCTCTGCTTGACAAACAATTACATATGATTGTGAGTCTTCTTTAAACAGTACATAACCAAGTCTCCCCATTAGAAGGTCAAATGAGAATGAGGCACCCAGGGAAATATACATTCTCCAAAAATCCATGTCCATTTTGGTCGCTCTCAGCCTCTGCTGCCTCGTAATTTGGGCTTCGACTGATTTCACGAGTGGGGTTCGGTGGGAGCTGATGGATATTGATCTGCCATCCAGCAAGTCTCTTTTCCTTGATCGGTGCTGTCAAGCATCAAACATGACATGACTGTCAGGCCTGCTGCCCACGTCGGGCTACAGCACGCACCTATCATCGCAGACTGCTTCGCCTCCAGTGATCTGGTTTTCTCCACCTGTCTCACCTTTGCCTATTTTCTCCCAATTAATACAAGCAAACAGCTTCAACCTTTGTATCAGACTGACATGAAACCGATGCATGTCGTACTCGAAATGTACCCCGCATGGCATTAGCTGACCCTGTTGGAAATGTCATTTACAAGGAGTTCAAATCCACGGCTCCTTTTTCACCTGCACACATTTATGGGACTGCAACAGACAGCACGGCATGAATGCTAAACAGCTGATTTTGGCAGAATACAGAGATTGTAAAGATGTGGGGGATTCTGAAGCTGCCCAGCCATCTGACAAGTTGTTCAGATCTTGGCAGCTTAAATGTTCCTGACTACGGACCTGGTGCTGCATCTAAAGTCTGGTTTGTCTCTTTGTGCTTGCTGGCCCGGCAAGTGCAGACCTCAAATTAAAATCACTTTGTCATTTGCTGTTTTGCCAGCAGTTTTCACTGCTGGCTCTTTTAAAACCACAGTTCAGTGGTCAAAAATGCAAACTTCAAGAACTGCCTGCCTTCCTCTACTGATGCGGGACGTGTGGTAACGGGCGAACGATTGGACTGGGTACCAAAGAAATACTTGTCAAGTTTCCTGCTGTCAGTTACTCTGTTGTTTCCTTACTTTCTTCAAGCAGCTATAGGAAATCTGTTTCACACAGGTATCAGAAACAAGTCCCACTTTTCTGATAAGTATGGTTAGTGTTCGCACACTCAGTGTTGTTCAGACTGTGCCCAGCTGTTTTATATAAAGTCTACTGTGGTTTTGTGTTAACATGTTCAAAAAAGGTCGACTGTAACCCGGTTATCTAAGGGCCTGTGAGCACACCACAGAGTTTTGGAACATCTGCACCTGTATGCAATACTTAATTTAACTGCTCGTATTAACCTGGTTGACTAAATGGAGACTTTTGATCAACAAAAACAAAGTTTCTCTCTGGTCCCTGCACACAGCCATTTGCCAGTTTTACACAAATCTAATATTTTTTTTTCTAAAGCTGAAATTTCCCCTGACAGCAGTTCTTTTCTGATTTTCCTAAACACGTTTTTTGACATGACACACATGTCCCGCAGCCAATCAGAACCGGGGAGGAAGCATCTGGCTCTGCTATCACCTGGCCGATCTCCTGCCACGCCACACACAGGAAGTGAAAATGAGTTGGTGGCGGTAGGCCTCGTGCGTGATAAGATGGGATGGTGGGTTCTCAGCAGGCCTCTGCTGCTAAAGAACCAATGAGCTGATTCCCGACGGCGCCACGCTTTCCCTTTAATCAAGGGTACGAATGAACACTTATGACTCACCCGTTCTCTGGAAGTGCTTGTCGTGTTCTCGGTGCGGTGCGGGAGGACACAGCAAGAAACAAAACCCAAAGCACAACTGCATCTGTGCCCAAGTAGTGCTTCAACACAGCTCAGTGTTAAGTAAAGATGGATGTGTAGTGAACAGTAGCACTGATAAATCAACAGTCGTGCATTCAAGCTTCCAGTGTAGAAAAAAAATTATTGGGCCTAAAACTGCAGTTTGAGTTACCTACAGATTTGTTTGTAGCTCAAGCTTATTCATCTTTCAGGGAGATCAACTAGTTCATATAATAATATTCATTTACAGGTTTAATAGTTTATGATTTACAAATCTGTGATTGATCAATGCCAAGCCTGCCACAGTGCAAAACTCCCAATATGAATCTGAACCCAGCCCTCCACTTTAATCCACATTGAAATATCTTTTTAACTTTTCAATTAGTTTAAATTTTACAGACATTCAAGGTGCTAAGAGGTTAAATCACCTAACCTTTTACCCGTCTACACTTCAATTTATGACCAAACGCTTGGAAAACAATAATATTAAGCGTCTTATAAAATACAACAATATTATATATCTGTGTGTTTGCACCTTTGTCCATGAAGTCCTCCAAGACCTACAGGGACTCAGCAACCAAACTTGGCACACAGGTACATCTTAGGACCCTGAAGGTTCTCATCTACATCAGATATTATTATGTCATCACGTTGCTTGGCAACCACCTAGCAACAGGCTAAAATGACGTGTTTTTAGCCTTTATACACCTGCAACGCCATCCTATAACATCTCATCCATAAAAAAAAATTATGATTCATGCATAGCAACCGCCTAGCAACAGGCTAAAATAACCTTTTTAGCATATAAACATCATATGAATATCTTTTACCTCCAAAAATTGCATTGCATTTCTCAGCTTAACTGAGTGTAAGAGTGGCCAAGCAATACTCTAGTACTACTATAATACAGTATGTACTAGAATAAGTTTGGTCACTGTGGGCTGTTATAGAAAGCTCAAGATTTTCCACTTCTTCTTCACAATAATTGCCTTCAAAGAGCCACTGAAGACTTTCACTGTACAGTAAGGCCAAGAAGGCAAATGAGTCACCACCAGCTAATTTCTTTTTGAACTGGGGAATTTTTTTAGCGCTTTAAGGTAATTCGTCTCCCTGTCTATTAACAATGATGAAAATTGATAGCTAAAACCAGACTGGTTATACAAACAGCTGCAGGTGATGAGTTGAAATCTGTGAACCTCAATGTGACCCACATAGTGCTGGTTGGAGTAACAAGTGTGCTTTAATACAACTACTACCCAGCTGCAGTCATGGTAAGCTGACACACTGAGAGGCACACTTCTAGATCAATGCAGCAAGGATAAAAAAAAGAGTTTTCTGGTCATTTACACTTCAAAAAAAAGAGGAACCACTGGCTGCGCCACTGCATCAGCAAGCATACTGCTGCATTGACATCATCTCACGCATATGGTTGCTCATGATGTGGCGTTTCACACATATCACAACACGTTATAAATTTGAATCTACCCAGAACATCGAAGTAACATTTTCAGTCTGAGCTGGGACAGCTTGAATTTCTCAGTATTACACTCTGTGCTGTTGTTAAAATGATCCAAGTGGAAAGAGCCAAAGAAAGACTGTCTGCAATCTGCTGTGGCTTTTCGAGCAAGTCTTGCTGGTAAATTTATTTCCATTGTGATAGTTTGTGTGGGCTTTTATTCTGGGTTTATGCTCTTATAATTTGTTTTATAAACTGAAACTACATCTAGGCCCTTCTGTTTCTCTCTGCCTGTCTAGCTTTTGATTAGGCAAATGACTTGATTAGCCTGTTGCGTAAATGAGGCAATCAGCATCAACCGCAGTCAATCAAAAGCTTGCGTGTCACATGACAGCTCCTTGTAATTTGGCTCTGGACCCCTTCCACCAATCACTTTCCTCCAGATAAACACTGGAATGCTGTTCATAATCTATCTCCTGGTGTTCATAACAAACAAGGGTGTCATTCTTCATCAGGAGGACGCTGTGCGTTATTTAGGATCTGGCAGGCTTTGTTTATGGCTGACTGAAGGACTTATATTTGCCACAGTATTTGAACAAATTTAGATGCCCAGGTCAAATAAAGTAAAAAAAAGGTTGTGAAGTGTCAGATAATCTAACATTGGGGGGTTTCATACAGCGAGGCAGGACCTGATATTCAGAATGCGTATTAGCATGTGTTAAGAGTGCTAATTGTAGCAGGCCAGACACCTTGCTGCTCTGACCACGGACCAACAAGCATCCGATGCTTAACGCCACAGGTATACCACGATTCACTGGGCTCCCATCTGCTCTGCACAGCAAAGCATCTATGCACTGTGCTCTCACATGTGAAACACAGGTACATAAAGAAACACAGCACACGCACATCACATCCTGTTAATAGCACAATGATGTAATCAGAGATAACAAGAGCATGTCATCAGGACACGCTGATCCTTCTTGAACTCATGAAAGCAATCACAGTCAATGCTGTTTCTCAAAATGGGAAAATGAATACTGAATCCAACCATCATAACGGTGAGGGGAGGGTAGCTCAGCAAACCTTCCCAATGTGTGATCTGTGATGTGTGCATCATTGCAGAAAGCCAGAGGAAATCTGCTCCTCTGATGCAGAACTGGCAACGTTCACCTGTACGCTTAATGCCACCTGGAGGTGCAAAGAGCGCGATTAGCATCGCTCCAGAAATAGAGCCAATCAGACCTCTCCCCCTCACACCTCTCTTTGCCTCTGGAGGTGCGTGTATGTCATGATTAACTCTGCAGGCAAATAGAAAAACAGCATGTTTTCATGAAAGCTGGAATTTTCCAGACGTCACTTCAAAAGTTAACTTACATGAAAGCCAGCGGCTACAGCCAGAGGCTGTAGGGTGGTTACATTTCTGAGATTAGTGTTTTGTAGCTTGTTCGTCTGCAATTCAGTCAACTGTAAACAGGATTCAAACATAGAGCAATTTTACTTTTCTAAGCTTAGTGTTAGAAATATTACAGCAAGCACTGCACGCAGGGTTAAATAACACTTACACAGGGAGATGCTGCAGTTTGTTTTACAGTAAGATGCCATCTGTTATCTGAAAGCTCTTTGCATAATGAGGTCAAAATCTTACAATTTTAGCAAAAGAAACCCAGTAATTTACTCTTTGGTAAGGATTTAGTGATAGTCGGGAGGAAAAAGGAGGCCAGTAACAGATGTCCACCTCCACCTGTTGGAAAAAGACTTTGTTGTTTTTGTTGTTGAGAGTAGTTTTATTCCATGTGCAGCTCTGCAGCAACCTGCAGTGCTTTCCGTAACAGATCACTTGACATGAGCACAACTAAGCTCTGATTTTGGTGTTTAACTGTACCTGTGTGCAGTCCAGCACTGAGCACGGAAGTCTGTGCTCAGTTGCTTAATTGCAGGGTTGTTGGTTCAATTCCACGTTCAAAGTGTGCCAAAGTATTCTTGGACAGGATACCGATACTGATGGCAGGAAAGCACCTTGCACAGTGCTGCCCTGCTGGGTGTGTGTGTGTATACATGAACGCATAGCAAACACCTTAACACTGCTTGTAAAGCTTCAAGTAAAAGGTGCTGTGGCTTTCCTGAGAGCCTGCAGAGGACAGCTGCAGAAAACACATGGTGCATTTAGAAAAACACCCTCTGCAAACACAGAGTACGATGGAAATGTTTCTGCAGGGGCACCGACAAGTGAGGCATACTGCTGGGATGACCCGAAATCAACTTTATCTGTCAGAGCCGACATGTTAAGTGTTCTGTTCATTTGAAAGCGTCCAACTTTACCAAAAACCCCTAAAACCAAAAAAACCCCAAACATTTTCTAACCTCAGGTCTGAGTTACTAAGTAAACTTCATTATCAGACAGTGAGCATGAGGGTCCGCGCAGACATCTCTGTGCCTGTTTTTGTGGACACGTCCTTGGACAAATTACATTACAATACACTGACTACAACAGGATTTACTGCTTAGTTGTCATGTTTCCAGCTTTGTGAACTAACTTCTATTGCTGCAGGTGTCATTTAGACAAAGGTGCAACTAAAGCTTCAGAAAACATACAAAATACCAGTTTTCAACCTTTTTACTCTTGTTCTTATTCTTGAGGTGTAAAATTGCTGTGCAATAAAATCCAAACCCAACAGATCGTCCGGATGTTAGGTAGGTGAGTAGGTGGAAATATGAAATGTTTCAGTTTGAATTGCTGTGAAGTTTTGTTGAGTGTGAAAGTCGCCTTTCAATAATCTCACAGTATTAACGCAACCTCTCTGTGGAGTTTAACAATTTTCACTGGTGTAACTTTTAAACCTTCCTGTGTGGCTGCAATCCAGTTTAAGAGCTTTTGAAGCAAGCTCACGCTTTTTACATCAAGATGTTATCAAAAGCCTTTTTGAAGTGTTTCTCTCTACGCTCAACTGATTTTAAATGTGCATGCGTTTGTTAGCAGCCCCCCTCCTCAGTGTCTTTATTAACTAACTGTGAACAAAGCCCTGAAGCACAGATGAACCTTTTTACGTCTGCGGGGCAGTCCAGACCAGTCATCATCTGACAGTGAGGTGCTGTGTCACACATGCAGCAGAGTCACAATGAGGTTTGGATATTATACACTTATCGCTAAAGTCAACAGACTTGATAAGGCAAGTAGAAAGGGTGTGTTTGTACTTGTGTGTGTGCACAAAGAAAAGGGCCAAATTATTTACCTCAAGCCGAGACATTGATGCTGGTTAAATGTTGCAACAGCCAAACAGTAGCTGGAAGAAAGAAAGAAACAATAGAGAGGAGGTGTTAAAGTGACACTCGTCAAACTTGTTATTACATTCAACATAAATCCAAGTTGATCATTAAACTAACAGAAGGGGTTCGGCTCCAAAGAGAGATGAGAGAAATCAAATATAGTAGCCCATTAATAAAAATGAGATTTAAAGTATAAAAACATAAAAAAAATATTGTTGAACTTCACACGACTCATTAAGAGCACCTGGCATTACCACGTGCTGATGATCGGTGAGCATGCCAGAGGCATCAAAAGGCCTAATGAGCCTTTCTATCCAGCCAGAAAAGAGCATGATAAAGCACTTTTATTACTTTGATGTACTGATTTTTTGTATTATTATTCTTGACTCTCTCTCTCGCAGAGTGTTCAACCCACGTGGGTTCCAAGGATGCTGCGGTAAAAATAAAACCTTGCACAATAAACAGAAAATATTACACAAACAACAGCAGGGACAAAATGTGCCATCTCCCCTTCAAAGGCAGATTAAATTAGCAGACATGGACATTACTCAGCGCCTCATATAAACTATGATAAATCAAAAAATTGGAATGGGCTGGGGTGAAGTTTCTAACTGACTCAAAGTGCTTCTCAATATCTCATATTCAGGAACAAATGTTTAGACTCAACACATAAACTTATGGGTGGAATTCAGGCCGACAAATGTTATTTTATTGCTGCCAGTTACGCAGTTAAGAGAACACACTGTGTATTTACAGACGTTTTTCAATCAAATGACTCTGCTGTACTTCTTAAGCCACTGATTCTTTTCCTTTTTGTCATTCACTGTGCAGGAGACGACAAATAGTTTGTGTGTTTTTTACCTGTAAGATTAAATAGTACATCTAGCAAGTGACATGGGCCTAATCAGCTTTGAAACCACATAAACAGACACCATTGCCCTACTCTTGCGTTTTATTGTTGATATTGAGATAGGGACAGGAGGAAACAGCGCTGCAATCACGTTAGATGGCATATCAGGCAGATGAGCACTTTAAACTTCTCTTAAAACTTGTAATTATCCAAAACTGCTGCTGAATTTACTTTGTGAAAACACCTCCAGCCATGCGCTTTAATTTTCTGAGGACATACACAACCAGCTAAAATAACTCAGGCGGCCTTAAAGTAAAGAGGTAATAAAAAATAAATACATGATTTTAAAAAAAGCTAACATTAATTTGGCGTTGGGATTCAGTGTTTTTTTTTTTTTTGTGTGACTCCTAGTACCTCAAACTTAACTAAACTCTAGTTAATGGCTAAAGTTAAGATACTTTGGCTTTTACTTTTCTACTGTGGTACACACTCACCGGTCACTTTATTAGATTCAACTGCTTGTTCATGCAAACACCCAATCAACCAATCACAGGCTAAGAACTCAGAAGTTTGAACCAAGCATCAGACTGCTTTGAGCTAATAGGAAGGCAACAGTAACTTAAATAATCACTTGTTGCAACCGAGGTATGGAAACGAGCATCTCTGAATGCTAAAGCAGCAGAAGACCACACCAGCTGACTGAAGGTTGGAAAATGTTGCCTCCTCTGATTAGTCTTGATTTCTGGTGTGATGTACGGATTGCAGGATCGACATTTGGCGTAAACAAAATATAAGCATGGATCCATCCTCCTTGTGTCAAATGTTCAGGCTGATAGGGATCTGTAAAGAGGGAAAGTTTTTGGCACACTTTGGACTTCTTCAGCACTGTTTAAACTTGGCAGCCTACATGGGTATTGTTGCTGTCCATCTCTTTATGACAGTGTAACCATCGTCTGATAGCTGCTTTCAGCTGGATAACACACCGTGTCACAAAGCTCAGACTATCTGAAGCTGGTTTATTGAACGTGATAATAAGTTCACTGTACTGAAATGGCCTCCACAGTCACAATAACTCATTCCAACAGAGCACCTTTGGGATGTGGTGGAACAGGAGATTCACATCATGGATTTGCAGCTGGCAAATCAGCAGCATAACTCCCTGAAGAATGTATCTGGCACCTTGATGAATCTATGCAGGGGGTCCGTTATTGACTACTAAGAAAGTTGTGGTCAGTATTGACCCAGTATAGTGGCTAGTGAGTCTAGGTCAAGCTCCCGAAACCCCGAGTCTTTACACTCCCCATACACAGCATAAATGGCTTTCACCCTCTGGAGCCTCTTTCAAACCTCCAGTTGTAGTAAAGTCTGGGCGTTAAAGATGAAATCAGAAATCTCCTGATTAAACTCTGCTCCTCCATCACTGTAACATTATCTCTTCCTGAGCCCATAAGATGGATAAATGTTCCTCATAATGTGTAAAATTGGTAAAATCATCACCTCAGCAGAGGATCCTGGATCCTTTTCAAAGTCGCACCCCGCACAAGCCATCTCGTCCTCGAGCAGTGTTTGACTGGATTAGACTTCATCGGATTATTACTCTTTGCCGCTCGGCTTTGCCATTACGCCTGTCAGTTACAAGCTGCAGTAGCTCAAGGGGACAAGATGTGGAGAGCTGGACTGGAAAACTGTGCTTCAAGCATCAGTTTGAGCTGTTGTAATTCCTGCTGTTAGTCAGTTTGAGAGAAAGAATATCATGGATTATTAAACTTCCCTCCAGGCCGTAATAGAAAATTCAGTCTACCGCTCGGCTTCATGTTTGTCCAGACAATATGTGTAGAAACTGTCAGTACCAATGTTTAGTAGCACCTAGCTTCCTAAAAAGTGGGGCTGGCACACACGGACCCAGGATCTAACAACAACACTTTTTTTCCTGGTGTCAGAACCTATCAATATCAAAGATTTTGAATATTTCTTTCCTCTGTGTTGCTAACTCTGCCCATCAGTCTAACTTTTGTCCCATTTTCTGCTGACTGTAAGATCCAGAAAGCACATGTCTACATATAATTTAAACACTGTGTTTCACGCACATGGACTGGCTTTCATCAAAGAACTTCACGTTTACTTATATATAGTAGTATTGCACCACATTTATATGTATATATATATGTATATACATACACACACACACACACACACACATATATATATATGCTTAGTTCAACTCTTTTGAGTTGAACTAAGCAAATATGTGTTGCTACCCTATTTTACCTGAACATTGTCATTTTTGATTGCTTTTAAGTGTTATAAAATAAAAACTGACTCATTGCCTTTGCTGAGTATGACAGTAAATTCTGGTTTATCTCTGCAGGTAAATGTGACTAATTTATGATTAAACTGGAGTCACAACTACTGTTTCTTCTGTGCTCTTTGTTTCACTGACACCGGAGTTTTCTCGGTTTCAAGTTCGTACATTTCCGTTTCAATTTGCCACAGAACTGAAAATGTTCCTGTGCTGATTTAATAGAATTATAAAATTGATGGGTGCACATGTGCACTATAATTCCTGCTTAAAGACTATGTATTTGCACATTTTAGCCCTGCCAAACTGTAAGCATGCATTGCAATTTTTCTTTTCTTGTGATTTTCCAGCCCCTTGCATGCCCACATTTGGGAAGTCAGTCTGAGCTGCTTTTCAGATTGTGTCTGACTATTTCTATGATTTTCCCCCAAACTGACAATCTAACATTGGCACTCACTTCACACTGCAACTGGCCAGGTGTGTGTAGGTGAGAGGCGACAGAGATTGAGCTCAATCTTCTTGCGGCTCATTTTAGGTGACTGTTCCTGCAGCATTTCACATGAACACAGTGCAACATTTTCTTAACAGCGTGTTTAACTGGGGTCACAGTGGGAATAGAGCTTACACTGGCTGATAGGAACACTGGGGCTGATTCACACCCACATACTCACATCACAAGGGAACCTAGCATGCACTTCACTGGACTGCTAGAGGTTGCTGGAGAAAGCTCATATGAGCAGAGGGAGACTTTGAAGACACTATGGCTCAAACCCAGAACCCAACATCACCCCGCTCACTGCTCCGTTACGCAACACACTTACATCACACATTTACTAAACTTCAGTACGAGCTCTTTGCACATTAGAGTCTTCTCACATTTTGCACCCCACCCAACAATTTCTTTTGCATTCTAATATCTGAAGTAGTTAGTACATACTCCTATTGTGTGCATTTATATAAATATTTACATAGAGATGTATAGATTACATATACACTGTAAATTTCGTATATTCTATATTCTATATCTGTACCACAGAAATTCCTGATTTGTGTACAAATCTGATTATTTTTATGTTACTTTTAGATTTTTTTTTTTTTTTACATTTTGACCTTTCTATATCCAAGATGGTCTACTTTTACCAGGGGTGGAGGAAAAAAAAAAGTCGAGACAACATACTTTTCAAATATTTTGTGTGGTAAGCCTGGTTCTGCTGGAGGTTGCTTCCTGTCAAAGGGAATTTTTCCTCCCCACTGTCGCCAAACTGCTTGCTCATAGGGGATCATATGATTGTTGGTTTTTCTCTGTATGTATTATTGTAGGGTCTACCTTACAATATAAAGCACCTTGAGGCAACTGTTGCTGTGATTTGGAGCTGTATAAATAAAATAAATTGAATTGAATTGAAAATATTGTATTGATGCAGGGACGCCAAATGTTGTTACTTTATTAAATAAATGAAAGTACTCTGAGAATACTACAAAACCAGAGTGCTCATCTCATGCATAATGTTAGTGGAGCAGACTTACATTAAATTGACTCAATTTAAAAACCATCCATCCAACACTGGACACACTTAGCTTGACAGAGCTGCCAAGCTAATGGCTCAGTCACGCTCGTAAAAATAGGACAGCACCCTCCCTGCAGCTATAAACTCTATCTTATATCAACATTTATGGCAGGTTTTAGTGGCAGTGTTGGTACGCTTGACAAGCTCAACAACAATTTTGCAAGAACAAAAGGAAAACGACTAAATTGAGATAACTTTATCTTATTGGATCAAACCAGCAGTGACAAAGTTTAACTTTCAGGACATAATTTGCAGTAAAAAAAAAAGTATCTATCTATCTATCTATCTATCTATCTATCTATCTATCTATCTATCTATCTATCTATCTATCTATCTATCTATCTATCTATCAAGATAGATACATACATAGATAGTGTTATTGCAATACTGCAATACTCTGCATACTGCAAAAAGTTAAAAAAAATTGTGAGTAAAGTACTGTGACAATATTGTGTGATGGGGTGCCTTTAATTTTTCCATCATCTCCCAGTGCAGCTATTCAAGACACATGATAACTTCACATTTCCAGCAATGTCAGACAAAATGCTCTACCAGCGTGTTCCTTTTTAGCCCAACCTGGACCTTTGCTTCAGTGAACAGCTCTCCTGTCCACAAGGTGCTGTCCTTTCCTTCCTCAGATGTGTATGCACCTTTAGCAATCCTATAAAACAAGCATACACATCTGAAGTTTCTGAGCCAGAGACGTGGAATTAGCCATTAGACTGAGCAGCATTACAAAGGCCGCCGTGCTTACGTGCACATTCTGATAGATGAAAGTGATGGGAATGTACAGAATGAGAAAAACAAACTGTGCTCAGCATATTAATCATTAATCTAAACAGGAAACTCTTCTGAGACACACATGTACTATCAGAGTTTGTGGGTTTTGCACAGACAATAGTATGATAGTTTCACTTTAAACTTAATTAAAAAGGTGAAAGTGCATGATGTCTAAAGTTTCAGTGCTGGCTTTTCTGTTTGTTAGACAGCAGTAATTCTGTGAAGTGTGCTGTGTGTAAAGCTACAAGTAATAAAGCAGCAGGTATGACTGTTAACAAAAACATAAAATGTAGTTGTATTCAGTTTAGCGGTTTATGAGAAAGTACTATTACACTACTATACTAGAGAAAGTACAACTACACTGATGTGAGTGAAACTCAGACCTATCCCTATCTGTTCTGATGCATACATCCATTATTTTCTGCTTATCCACAGTCATGTTGCAGGGAAATCCAGACATCTCTCTCCCCACCACACTTTCCACTTCCCCCCGAGGGAGGCCAGATGAGAAATATAACCACTACAAGGCGTTCTGGTTCTACCCCAGGGTCTCTTCTCAGAGTGCCAGGAACACCTCCAAAAGCAGGCAACCAGGAATCATCCCATCCAGATGCTGGAAAAAGCTTGACTTAGAAAGCCGGAATGAAATGGAGCTGGTTGACCATGCCTGGAGCCAGGCCTCTCTCCCTGAAAGACACCACCCACAGGGGCAGGCACTGGGGTCATTAGCAACATGAGCAAGGCAGTAGGGGGGCATGTGGACTAGTTCTGGGGATGTGATCTTCGTTTTGATGTACACCAGAACTTGTTTATGGGCCTTTTTCACACATCACAGTAAGAAAGGTTGAATCCCATTTAACCGCATCAGTTTTAGGGTGCTGATATGACCGAAGCCACCTCGTTACTGAATAAAACAGAGCCACTATTACCAGAAATAAGATGGCCCGATCAAACTGAGCTGCATCGTCCATGTAGCACACGTCATTACCCTCAAACAATAGACCAAGCATGACTTCTCAGTTTGAGCTGCAAATTTTCCCTGTGACATGCTGATTCCACCCCTTCATCATCCCTGCATCCACCTGCTGTATCTGAGGGTATTTTTTACACCATCATAACCACAAATATGATAGATGAGGAAAGTGTGGAGATCCAGTTAAAATTTCTATAGAGGGGAAGCCATCATCCAGAGATAGCACAACACAATAAAGTGAGCGTGTGTGTGTTGTTAGGGCACATCTCAAGGTTTAAAAGACAGCAGTTTGCAATGAAAATGCATCTTGGAAGAGATTGTTAAATGTCCCCCCCCCCCCTCCCCCAAGCTACCAACCCCACCTCCAATGTACAGATTCCTATACAGTCAATATATTTTTTAATTGCACCGATGATTCAACCAAGAGCGCTGCAGAGGTGCCTCTGTGTGAGTCATGAAATCCTACCTACTGGAAAAAGAAAGATGAATGGGAGTTTTACGCTCAGAATAGCTGCTTCCACTTTACAACTGCATGACAAATGAATATGTGTGCTGTGAAAAAGGCCTGCTATTGAGAATCATTGAAGATAGACGCTGTGACAGAAGGATTCTCATCTCAAGTTGTAACAGCAAGTGGATCTTTCCACATTTTTTAATCTTTGGAGAGCTCACTGTGATGCTGCAGTCTTTATTTGCTTTTGCCTATAAGGTAAAAAGGACCTTCTTGAGACCTGAAAACCCTCTGCCCTTTGAAACGCACCCCAACAGGAGGTTTTTTTCTTTCTTCTTTTTTTGATGTTCTGGTTTCAAGATGCTTTTTGGTAGAGTGCAGAAACAATTCTTCAAAGGTCTGTCTGTTTGTGGCAATCTGTCACTTCTTGAAATAATGTCAGGTGTCTTTTTTACTTGACAGAAGATGACTTTCAGCTCAGAGGATGATGGGTTTCTCAGGCACAAATCTCTTGTGAATCCTTACTTGGGAACACCCTGACCCCAAGTAAGGTGTAAGCTACCAACTTTCTAAAAAGCTGGGCTCCCTGACAAAACTACTGAATAGAACCACGAATAGCATTTTTAGTTATGTGTGCAATTGTCTGCAATGGCTATTTATAATGTGTGCTGGAAGATGGGTCTGTTTATAAGCATAGGTGGCAGAATATCAGAGCCCTAATGACTATTTAATAAGTGCTTCATTAAATGCAGGCGTGGTAGAAAGGTTAAACCACTTAAAGACGCTGAAAAGTGATTCCAGACCTTTGCATCGGTGCACTCCACTGAGTTGATGGTCCAGGATTGCCACATAAAATTGGGCCGAAACCACACACGGCTGACCCAATGGAAGCTGGGTGACGGCTGACGATTACCCGTCACTATTTTTGTCAAACTTTGGGGTTGGGCCAAGGAGTAAGGTGATCATCTTTCTCTGCAAACATCAGTTAGACTGGAAGAGACGCCAGACTGAAGGTAGAAGTGCAACAAGTTGCAACTTCTGTCTGCTATCAGGCAAAGTGAGCATAACAAGATCCAGTGTTACGCTTTTTACCCAGTGCAATCATGCATAAAAATATTGCGCACATTTCTCCGTTCGCTTAAGTAAACCCAGCATCAACAGCTCTCATTTTACACTACTTTGCGACGCAGCCTTGCAAAAGATCGCACGTTGCACGTTAGTTAAACTCCCCACTCTTGTACAGCACAGCATGTAATGATTAACTATAAGAGCGGCGGCGCCTTCTTATACATCCTCCAATCTTGCTACCATAAAGTGAACACCCAAGGCGTCTTCTGATGCTGGTATTTGTGGTGACGCACAGCAGATAGCAGACAGGCTTCTTTCAATCTAGGCTGATAAGACTCAGAAAAAGTCTGCGCAACAATCATGCATAACCCAACCCCCGGCGCTATAACCCAAATCAAGTGGTTGATCTAAAATGATTGAAAAATGACGCAAATAGATCCTCGCAATAAATGTGACATAGGTCAGAATCAAGTCATGACCGACGTAATTCCTAAGAATAGTAATTACATGAAAGAAACGCTGCTGATAAAATTAAGACTGTACATTAGTCAGATATCAATAAATGGCACGGTGACTTTTTTCTCTCTCTAAAGCCTCCCCTTCTTCTTCTCACCATTGTCAATTTTAATAAAGTGACAAGACAAATCTCATTTTTCTGTCAAACAGAGTGAGTCATACAGTTCCAGGCACAAGCTTTGTGATTCTGCTCAGATGAGGAGAGCAGGAGGCAGGAGGATTAGCAGTGTGGCAGGCTGCCATCTAATGGATGCAGAGAGAACGGTCTCCCTCGGGTGGCTGTGCCTCCAGTCGTACAGCCCCCTAACTTTAGGGTCCGTGATTCAGGAGTCCTTAGGCAAGACGCTGAACTCCAAGCTGCTCTGGATGACTCCAGGTGGCACGGATCATTCTGCATTTTCTTCCTTGTTTATCTTTGTTTCTCAAACTGATGACACTGCAGGATTTCAAAAGTTTCCCATGACAAAAAAACGGGTCTGACCGAACAAGAAGAAAACTGCAGAATTATGTAACTCTGCCGTTTGTGTGAATGAAAGCTCTGGGACAGAGAAACTCTCTCACATGTCACACTGGGGAGACCTTATCACTCCTGTTAATGGGTTGATGGAGAGAGGCTGAGAGAATCACTGCTGACCCAACAAAAACTCATCCCAACTCAAACATTCTCACAGAAATGGGGGAAAATGGAAGTGCACACGCCTTTATTGTTAAAAATCGGGTTTGTAAAGGTAGAGCATTTGTTTTATGGTGTTTAAAAGGGAAACATAAAACATACTCCAGTAGAGTTAAACGCGGGAAACATGAGTTTCTCTAAAAACTCAAATATTTAGAAAAGTAATTTCTGATCTGTCATTCCTAATCGGTAACAGCTGCATGCATCTGTATGAGCATTTTCTATAACAAAAAAAACCCCAGTCTGTTTCAGGAATGTAATTCTATTAGTACTTACAGGAAGGCACTAAAATGCTGCAAAGTGGTAAACAAAGTACAAGCAATACAGCAGAGAAATAACAAATCACCCACATTTGCAAGACCAAATTAGAAGCTTAAGGCAAAGACAAGTGTGCATGCTGAGACATGAAGATGTCGAGACTGCTTTCCTTGTAACTCGTGGCTTGGAAAGTATGCGTTTATATGTGAGAAAACAAGTCAGAAAGAAAAGGGAGATAAGGACGAGGTGATGATCAGGCGAGACAGTATTTCAGCTGTTGCTGTCAGTTTTTTGGGCGAAAGCAAGAGAGACAGAAAGAAGGAAAGGAAGATCTGTGTGAAAACTAGGAAGACGCTCTGAGTGTCTGTGCGGGGGTCACACAGAGAGAGTGAAGGAAGCAGATATGGAGGAAGGAAGAAGATAAAGGTAGAAGGAGGGAACATTCCTTGTGACTTTGCTGGGGAAGATGAATTATTCAGAAAGTTTAACGCACACAGTTGAAACTACCCCTCGAACTGCTTAATAAATCCTGCCGTTCAAAGTATTATTGACATATAATAGAGCAGAACTATACTACTACAACAGAATCTTATCATGATTACAAGGAAGAACATCCATGGAAACATTTATGGAGTAGACGGTTTTTTATGTTTGCTTTTGCTTGTTTGCTTTTTTACAGAATGACTATTATTAGAAGTAGGTGAGTGTGTTATATATGATCAAATGCGACGTTACTTTCTTTATGATCGCTCTGAAATCAATGCTGAGTATCTGGGCAGGGTTCTGATCGCCACCGCAAGAGTCTGAGTGTGAAAAGGAAACTGGTGCTCTTCTAAATGTCCTCTCTCATGAGAAAACTGTCAGCGCTGAAGTCTTTAACGTCGGGTTACTCCGTTAAAAAGCTGTTTAGGAGTTACCCATCTGAGCGCATCTGAGGTGCAGGTTACAGTTAGTCTGGAAGTTAAAGTCTTATTTCACACTCACCGCAGCGACCCGCCGTCTTGTCTCGTCTCGTCTGCCTTTACAGTGAAATACTGCTCGAACTTGCTCAGGTAACACTACTGCACTTATCCATTTTTATTGCTGCAAATTAGTCACTTACTTTTAGACTTCAAACTCTGCTGCATGCAGAGCTCCGTGCCCTTCCGTCACTGCGACGTCAGCCAGCGGATCACATGGCAGGAAGCGAAGCCGCGAGACGTAAACAAGCCCACTACGCCGGCCACGAGGTCTGTGGCAAGCCAGCTTCACGCCCGGTGCAGCTGGGTGCACCTGGCTGCTGAACCGCCTTTGTACCTTTTTACTATTCGATTGATCTGGCACGTACACCTGATTCCGTTTGTTTTGTTTATCTGTCATTTATTTATGTCACTTAAACTTATCGGCGGCGATATGGTTCTGTTTTTTTCTCCACGTTTTTGGTTAAAACTTCGTCTTATGGACTCTGTCAGTCTGCGCTCACCTTGCTAGTACTGGATAAGACTATCTTTTGCATTAACACGTGTTCATAATTCAGTTAATACGTGGCATAGGTTTATTTAGATTTATCATTATTTAATAATGTGATGGAATCATTCCTGTGAGATTTTTGGTCCGTATTGACACGAGAGCGTCACACACGGTTGCTGCAGAACTGTCGGCTGCACGATCAAACCCTGATGACTGCGTGGGAAAATCCCTGCAGATCAGCAGTTTCTGAAATACTGGGACCAGCCCATCTGACACCAACAACCATGTTCAAAGTCACTTAAATCATCTTTTTACCTCATTCTTATGCTTAGTTTGAACTTCTGCAGGTTGTCATGAGCATGTACACATGCTTAAATGTTGCTGCCATGTGATTGGCTAAATAGATATTTGTGGGGTACCTTACAAAGTGGCCAGTGAGTGTATACTACAGACCATCAGCCATCGTTGTGAATTTGTCTATGTTTGAGTCCAGTATTGAAAAAAAAAGTGGAAGATTTTACAAGAAAAAGAAAAAAGTTTTAAATACTTGTTTGCGTTAAGACTACTAAGTGTGTTTTGCGTTCCTTTTGAGTAATGATTGTGCCCGTTCTCAGAATATTATAGGAAATTGCTTTTCACAAAGTAACTTCATCAGCAGATTTGGATCATTATAACAAAAGATCAAAGTTTAAGAGATGCTCAAATAGTTCTTTCCCTGATATGCCATCTGACCTGATTGCAGTGCTGTTTTCCCTGTCCTTATCTCAGCATTAACAATAAAAACAAGAGCAGTGCAGTGGTATCTGAGGAATTTTATGAGATCGATCTTTCAGCCAGTCCTAATTTGCCCTGTTTGTTCCCTCGCACGAGGCCCACACATAGAAAGACACACTCAGTGAAAAAGACTATCTGGAATTTAAACCTCTCTGTCAGCTTGTGCAACTCTTTAGATCCAAAAAAGTTCAGTTACACTCATAAAAGGTCTTGTGCTTTAACCAAACAAGGCTTTCATGTTAATGCCTCACATCTGAGATTCCCACAGCTTGTTTTTGTGTCTCTCTTAAAGGGTTAAAGGGTTTCCTCACAAAATATGAATCATTTACAGTTTTAATACAAACAAAACCGCTTGAGTGTTCACACTTTCATGTAGCCCATTTATATTTTCATTGGCAGCATGTCTTGGTAATGAGGTCCCAGTCACACTCTTATCCAGACACTCATTTGGTTTAGTCCTCTTAAATGGTCATGGCCTTTTTGGGTAATCTTCACCATCGAGCCCTGGAGACGTTTCTCTTTATCTTTGGAGTGTGAGTCATGTGTCTGAGGAGATCTGGCATGTTGGTGCGTGGCTGAAGACAACAGTTAGTAGGTTAAAGGAAGTTGCCGGTGGGGTTCTCCAGATAACTGGCTGGGTAAAAGGTTTACGTAATCTTAACCTGAGGCAGCAACAAAGGACACATTACAGGAAAGTGAAAAACACCACCTCAATGTTTTTATTTTCATTAAAACATCACAATTATGTACTTGGCACACAGCATGTGATCGTCCTGATTTACAAAACACTGACTTATTAAATCATTTTGTTGAAATGGCAGGAAAGCATTCAAGTCACTGCAAAATTGAATGTAGGATAGCAGATTTGCCACACAGACTCAGTGTGACAGTATTTCATGAAAAAAGTTACTTTGAGCCACAATTAAACTGTCTAGAAATATGACTTTTATCATTTTTGTGCAGGCTAGCTCAGGGATATTAATTATTAAGGCATTTAAAGCAGAAAGGATCCAATTCTATATTTGAATCTGTTTATAAGCATAAGCAAATCTGTTTACATTTATCAAGATTAGCAAGACAAAGTAGAATTGCACGTGTTTTTGTTGGAAAAGAGTCCCGAGATTTTCCTGAACCTGGAAACATTTCTGATGTGACTAATGTGAATGGCCTGATATTAGTTTTAGAGTGAACATAAGAAATAATTAGCGGTACCTGTTTTAGTGCATACAAATACACAAGTATTTTTTTTTTATCAGTAATAAGAACATGAGCCTATTGTTTAGTGTTTTTAGCCATAAAGATTCTGTCAGTGGCCCCACAGTTTTTCTGATATTTCCAGTGCATAACACATTTATTAGACTACCTGCCATTAGAAAAACAAAAGAAAAATATTTTTGAAATATGCCAAAAGCTCATTTAAAACAAAACAAAAAAATGTATTTTAAGGCGAATGGAAAAACGGTATTCAGGTTTTTAATACCCACACTGAGGATGTCTGTAGGAAGTCAGGAATTAATCAAGCATGACGTTCAAGCAGTAAAACTAATTGTTCTGTTCAGGAATGCAAGTAAGTAACTGTAATTTAATCAAATTTTATTTAATCATAAACTAATGATGACTTTACTCTTTTTATTCTATTTTTATAACAGTAAATTTGAAAATAAATGCATGACAACAATATTTATATTTTAGCATTAAAAATATGATCTTAATTTAAGAGCACACTGGTGGTTTAACTATTACAGAAACATTAAAAAATGATTTTGGTAAGTACCAGAACTGTTAATTTCTAACAGCTACGGCATAAACTTTACACTGGCCGGTGGTCTAAAACATGTGCTCAGCACTGTGACTTTCTGCGTCTGAGCTTTGCTTGCACAGAAGACCTCAGACCCCACAATTCATACGTCATATATGCTACTCCAGATAAGATCACATTTGTACACTTGTGCATTCCAGTTATGACTTTGTTAAAGCGTTATGTAAAATCGAAATCTGCACTCTTATTAAATCACCAGTGTAATTCTGAGTTGTAGTGCTTACAAAATTATACATGTCACCAGTTTAGCAAGCGTTATGTATGAAGGTTTACCTTTCAGGCTGATTTTCAGATTTTACTATGGAGGAAGCGACAGTTGTAGTTAGCTGATTACACTTAATTAAAACCAAAATGAATTAAGCAGGTCAAAGGGTTAACGCTGAGGCCAAAATATTTCACTGGCATTGAATAAAGTGCTACGTAAAGACGAGCCTGATGATGTCAGAGTCGTTCGGCAGGTTGGACCCGTCCCGGGCCTTCGGCGTCCACAAGCGCATTCTGTCATTTCGAGTAGTGGGCGAACGGAGACTCCTCATTCACTTTGCCCTGAGAGTTCACAGAAAACAAACAACCCATTCACAGTTAACCAGCAGTCAGCGTGGTGATAAAGTGCCTGCGCTGAATGTCCAGTGGTACCTGCTTTACCATCTGAACTAAAGTGGTTCTTTTACAGTACAATATGTTCTGTTGTTTTTCTTTTATCTGATTACAGTGGTTGCCTGTAGGCATATTTTTTTTCCGTTCAGCTTAACAGGAGGTGAAGTCTTTGCTGTCCCGCTTTAGGCACATTCAATGTAATTAACTTTAAGGACTGACAATCAGCTGACGGACACAAGCGTCTAAAAAAATCGTCTTTTTACGCGTTTTAAATGTTAAATTGGTGAATGTCAGAAGGGATTACCATGTGAAGATGAGGTTGAGAAACTCCTGGGAAGGGAAGCTTAAATGTTTCATACTTATCTTATTCTCTTTTCTCATAATGTCAGGAATAATCAAAAGGAAATTGCTAAGAATGTGTGAAGAAAAAAAGCGTCATGGATGTGGTCATACATGGACATTATCTAGATCGTATTATCCGATTTCTACAGGGGATTGTTTGTCATTTATTAACCCTGCAAGTAATCATTAAGTCCCGACCTGCTCATTTTGGAGGATCAGTTGTTTTTCAGCCCATGTTGTCGGATATGTAGCTCGTAGGGTATAAAGTACACTCCAGCACAATGCCCAGTCATGCAGCAATAAAGATTTACACTCGTCGAACACCTTATAAAGAACACTGCACTGCACACTGCACAGCGCTGCAGGTCTAGTTTTGCAGCGGTTACCAGAATACCAGCATTTTATTCTATTTCACACTTATTGGCAGCCTCATTGTGGGTCATCTGAAAAGTCTTTGTGATATTTTCTCTGCACACAAGAGTACATATGAACTTGTAAGTGCTCCGTAAGTGTGAGAGAGAAGGTTTGCTTTTCAGAAATCTCATTCTTGATTAGACCCTTGCTGCTGAGATTGAGAGATGCCAACACTTTAGAAGTATCTGGCGACGCACTGATGCGGCTCTAATGATAAGCTTCTCTTGAGAAATGATTAGTCATGACATCCTCACCACACTTTTCACACACTGACAATCCACTCACACTTCCTGTTCGTGTAAATGAGAGCAAACCACTGTCCTCATTACTAAGGAGACAGGAACAGGAAGAAGACGACATTTAATGCTGGGAAACTTTTACGTGTTACTCATGGTGCAGGGTTGACAGATAACATCCCCGTGAAGCAAAATCCTGGAACGTGTTGGTCTTGCTCCAAATCCATGTTACGGGCAAATCCATGTTTTCTACGTGATAACCAGCACGTGCCTCCCTCTGCTGGGATAAGTAACCTACAGCAGGCAGAGCCTACTGTTACTCATGAATTATATTCTTGAAACAATATTCAAGAAGTTTGTCATTTTGTGTGTTTCAGTGCTGGTTTTTAAGAGGTATACCAGGCCTACAGTAAGATTAAGATTAGGATTCACCCTCTGGAACTGTGAATATCTGTCACGTTTTCTATCTCACCATCGGCATATCTTCGAGCCTCTCAAAATTGGATCTCGGCGATCGGATACATTTCACTGTGAATACCACGAGAACGAGGGCGAGGACGATACAGAAGATGCAAATGATAGCGACTAGACCGGGGTTTGACGCCAGGTCATCTTTTTCCCAGTCGGGTGAAAAACCTGAGGGGGAGACAAACAGAGAAACGATGAGATAAACACATGCAATATTTGCTGGACACAGCTGAAATTATACTAATGTAAGAAGAAATCATATTTGCTTTGCACAAGTCACACCATTGGTTTTATGCCTCATTTATTAATTGACTTAAACAAACAACTGCCCAGGGGAATTTATTTGTCAATTAACTGCTGTAATATAACCAGCAGATGACGGCTGTAGATTGAACTGAAGCAAACATGCCCGCGCTGGGTACTTGTGGCTCTGCTGTGGGGCTTTCTGGGCAGAATAAAGCCACATGCGGACCCCAAATGGGGCCCCGTGTAGGCTTGTCCATTTGAACCCATTTATAAGGTTTAATTTTTGAGTCAATGTCCAACTAAGCAGCAGATGAAGATCACCTCTTGCTTTTGGCCCAAAAGACTGTTCTCTGTGCATAGACCCATCTAATGCACATAATATCTCAGCATCTTGTCATCAAAATTTCATTGAAACCTGAGAAGAAATCCACCATAACATGCAAATTAATTTAATCTTCTGCGCACGCAAAAGCATTTTGTTTGCTTTAGGTCATAAAGTATGGCACTGCTATGTATAAATTTGTCCCTCTGTTTTGTTTCTCACTGTCCTTGAACCCCAAAAAGTGCATTAATTTCTTTTAAAATTGCAAAAAAGAGCAGACTGGATGTTTTTTGACCTGTGTCGGTTGTGTTCACAGCGGTGGTTGCAGTGGTGTTCGGTGATGCTGATGCAGATGGGAGTGTTGTTTCAGTTGGCAAAGCTGTCTCATTTGATGTCTGGTTGATTGCTGTGGTTTGAGGAGGTGGGCTGGGAGTGGTGTCGTCTCTCTGCTGCGTTTTTGGTGAAGCTGAAGTGATGACGGTCGTGGACTGCACTGCTGTCGTTTCAGCTGTAGTTGGATGTGTTGTTGTTTCACTGGCAGTCTGGAGTGTTGTCGTTTCAGTTGTATTTGGATGTGTTGTTCTTTCAATGGTAGTCTGGAGTGTTGTTGTTTGTGACTGTGGTTTGGTGGTGGTTGTTTGTGCAGTGGATGAGCTGAAGGAAGTGGTGGTTTCTGCAGAGCAGCAAACAGCACATAAATATAAGATGCTGCATTCACACCTTATTGAGATAATGATCAAGTGGTTTGTTGGCATCTTAACGGTGCCAACAAACCACAAAGAAAGTTTTAATTACATTTTTCCATACTTGCACTGGATGTTTTTAATGCATGAGAGCACTAATGCAGACAAGCATGGCTTAATGCTGTGCACTAACCATAACCCTTCCTATTGACAGAGCATGGTGTTGTTGTAATCATCAAAAAGTTCTGACACAAAATAATTGTTTTGTATGATTTTTTTTCTATAACCAACTTTTAGATCATTGAATATCCCAGAGTTTGAATAGCAAAATACATATCTGATGTCTGACACAGACTAACAGAACCTTGCTGGTACTTAAGTTTTTGGTAAACTCTATAATAAGGATATATTTCAGCTGCGTTTTACTCAAAATTATTGCTTGACAGGGGTGAACAATCGTTTTATTGAGTGCAAAATATAGTACAAAAATAAATCCCAGGTGATTCTGAAGTGGTCATGTGGGCTCTTATTTCACATTTGATTCATTTTAATCAAGTAACCCTACCTTAACCTAAATATAAGCTTTATTATCACAGATTAGAAATTTTGAATGCTACACCTTTAAATTCACTATTCTGGAGTTTTGCCACTATTACTTAAGTCACACATAATTAACATGATAGTAATGATGCATTACCCAAAGCTCATTTCCATCATGGAACTCTATAAGTTTCATCTTCTACTCACCGCCCACACCCACTCACACCAGGTGAAGACGGTTTTAGATTTCTTTACGGAGCCGTGTGGGATCAAAGTTTGGCAGGTGTTTGAGTGTAGGCACTTTAGGGTTCAGGTTGGGGTCCTGATCAACACTGCAGTTGCTCCACCTGTTACTGTTTTACCCCTAAAATCCGCTTTGTGTACAAAGAAAACACACCGGAAAACCTTCAAACTGTGATGAAGCTGAGATCTGAAGTGGTAAATACATGAGGGTTTAGGAGCTTTAAATCACATAACTGTACTTGTACACAGCGATGTGGGCAAAGATCCAGAGGAGCTTAAGGTAAGATTGCTGTGACAACTTTCTGAGGCAAGAAACGGCTTTAAACTTGACAAAAGAACAAAAACAAAGTAAATTTCAGAAAAGTACGACTTGATCACATGCTCCAAGTGTCTAAAAGCAGATTGTGTTGGCGCGGAGCAGCGGGTCAGGTAATATTAGAGCAATTGCAACGTGTGTTCAGTAAAGTGTTTGCCACAGGAGGCTCGACTTCAGCTCACTTTCAGTGATTAAATATTAGCCCCAGTATACACCCAGGTGTGAACTTCCCATCTACCTTAACCTTCCCTTATATTTTACAGATGCACGCTTTACTTATGATATGAATTTTGTAGTAAGGAACAGCAACAGAATGAATACAAAAGTTTCTGTGATAACACATGGTTGCTTCGTATTACACTTAAAACAAGAGCCAGAGCCGCACTGCCACGGGCAAACCGGCCGACTGTCTCTCACTGCACGAAGCTTCCTGTTTGCATAAATTTGCACTTTTACAAGACGTCAGCCTAACGTTCAAACATATTGAACACAAAAGTTTGAGAAGTGAAAACTTGTTGAAAAATGCTGACTTACCTCTGATGACCGTCGCTGTTAACAGGGACACCAGTAGAGTGAGGTGCATCGTTGCGGGCATGTTGAGAGGGGAAGTGGCTGGCAGTCATATCAGTGACATTCACAGACAATGCACACACATGCACACACACACACACACGCGGTAACTACATCCTTGACAGCAGGATGTGCTCCAAACACAGGCTGTTGCATATCAAGCATTAAACCCTTCACACTATCAGTCAATATTTAAACAAGGTTGTGTGTGTTTGCTTTCGTTTCTATTCTTGCTGCAGGCAGCTGCAGATTAGTTTTTACTTCTAAAATAGATTTTAAACATGAAAGTTGTGTGATGCTGCCAGCTGCAATGACCTATGCTATCCCAGGTCTTTTACTCTGCTACTGTGCAGGCTGCTTATGCTGCAGCACAGAGCTGGACACTTTATTTTCAATGCAACAAGAAAATCATTTCTTCCACTGCACGTTTGACACTTTTGTTGAATCAGGTGCAGTGGAGCTTATTTCTACCTTGCATGTTTTTCTTTTAAAGTCCAGTCTTCAACTTTACTCTTTTATTTCTATTCTGTTTTAAGGTTTTTGATATTGTGTACATTACTTAAACTTTATACATACAGACCAGATCTTGTGTAATTTTGACTTCTTGGCATCCATCCTTCCCTTGAGACCATTTCTGATGAGGCCTCAGTGAACAGTAGATGATCAGCTGAAGGGTCAGATACGTCTCTCAGATCATTTGTTGGGTCTTTGCCGGATGTTTTCATTTTTCATAAGGACATGACTTTCAGACACCGTTCATCTGCTGTAGGTATTAACTTTTCTCTGTTTTTTTAAGGTCACACTGCCATCCAGAGGTTTCCAGCTTAGAGCTCTTTAGGAATGACCTTGCTGGTACAACACAAGACACCGTGTTATCGTTGGCATTTTTCAGCCTCGGATAAAGAAATGGGAACAAATTATGCATTTTTGTGACGGGCTGCTTGTAGCAACGTTCCCCCTGTGCTAATGTTTCCTCTGAAAATGGTACAGAACAAGCACTGGAGTAAAAATGAGTAAAAAGGCAGCCAATGTCCAAAGGAAACAACTGAAAGAGATCTAGGGAACTATTGCTTAAGGCCACTTAAAAAACCCAAGAAAGTCTGGTTATTGTAAAGGAAAATATTTAAAAATGAGGGGTGGCTCAAGACTTTTGCACTGTATACATTTTAAAAATGACATTCATATAAGAATAACTGTAACATTGTCCCCAATACTTCCTGTTAAGACGCTAACACAGTGACGATAATAGCCCCCTCCATTATAAAGAGGGCAAACATCACCGTATTTATTACGGAACTGTATGGATAATTAGGATAGAACCAAAATAGTGCCAAAAGAAAGATTTTTTTTTATTTGATTTGAATTTATTTGAAAATAAATTCTTCAGCATTCAGAAATCTTAGCAGACCTCTGATACATGGCTTCTCAGTTATTTTACACAGGTAGTACACCAATGATACATTTTATGTGGAGAACTCTGGGAAAATACTTCATATAATAAATACATTATACGAACACAGCAGCAGCACCGAAGATGGTGTCACTCCCCACCCTCACAGTGTTTATGCTGACACCATTTATACTGGTTTTTCTCCCCCCATCATCACATAAACTAAATCATCACTGGACCTGCCAAAGCTAAACAAAATCATCAATAAATTAAACTGGTAGAAATATACAGTCAATTTTACAGTAACTAGTGAAAAACTACTGCACAGTTAAAAATGACTTCTTTTCAACAGTTATTCTATGTGATATGACAAATAAAGATACATCCATAATCATGCTTCATTTGACCTCAGAGGGACAAGTTAAATGGAGCGATTGACATTAAAACAAGCGCAGCACTGGATGATATATTAAGGCAATGTACAAAGACATGGTTTATTGTTGAAGCAGTTATTTAGTAGAGCTCTCTCACATCAAAAATGATTTTTTTTTTTTTTAAATAAAGCATTTTTAAAAAATAAAGTAAAAGCATTACTAGAGTTAGATGTAAAATTTGGGTCCAATGACTTTTGGGAGTTTTTAAACCTTCCCCTTAACAGCCGCTCAATTCACTCTGACAGTAAGTGCTGTACCTGAGGGCAGTGAAACAGCTTTTCATCCATGCGCACATCATTCACACATAAACAGACACATTTAAACTCTTTGGGAGTTAAGAAGACGTGTACCAGCACTTTAACTTCAAACTTCCCAGAGACGCATCAGTTTAAATCTGAGTGACCAACACAGGAACACACACTGTTGCATGCACACAACAGTCCTGCAGCAGTTCCAAAGGGAGGAAGAGTATAAATGCATAAAAACAGCAACACGTATCATCTCTACTGAGCTTCTTTAAGCCTTCTCCTCCAACGGTTCGGACTGTGGCAGCATTTCCTTCTGTACATCCGCACTGTTGCTGTCTGATGCCAGCTCAGCATGGGGGTCGTCTTTCTGTCAAGACAAAACAAATCAGTGGATGCACTGACATGATCAACATCACTTCACTTTTGTACATAAGTGATTAGAAAAGTCAGAGATGCAATGAACCTCATGGGCAGCGCTGGTGAGTAACAGTCCCAATATACCGTATTAATCCTTTTGAGCTCATACTGAGCCTTTGTAGAGCCCCTCAGTTCACCCACTGTCAGCCTTCTGCTTAAAGCAGCTTTCCTCCGACTGGCTGCCTGTATACTGGAACCTATGGTTCAGCAGGGATGGCGTTGGCAGTCCAGGGATGGCCTGTCTATCTGCAGGGAGCTCTGCTGTATGATGGAGGCAGCATACAAAGTATGTGGTGCAACCCGTCTGTAGATCATTCTCTCTTGTGCTGTTGTTGGTCAACTAGCCGTGGAGAGAGAGTTCATTTGACATTCAAAGAGCTGAAGTGAAACTGTTACAAACAATGAATAGTGTCCACTGTAGCTGCCTGCGCTTTCCATGCTGCTTTTCTTAATCTTTGAAATTTTCTTCATAGTTCTTCCATTCCTGGTGAACTCCACTGTCACACTCTTCCCTACTTCAGCCCACTTATCAGCCAATCAGCATAGAGCAGACACATATCATCTGCTTCCAGCGACACACAGTTTCAGCTCCATTCGCCATCCCAGTGGAAATGTGTATGCAGACAGAACACACACAGCACCGTACAGCTGTTAACTGGTAAAATAAGAGGTAACAAAACCAAAAACTTCCTGTGTGGTTGACTTACTCTGTGTTTGAGGTAAGAGAGGTAGGTGTCCCACCCTAAGGTGACAAAGTTGATGTACACGACGCGGAACTTGGGCGAGAGAAAGTAGAAGTTGATCATCTGAGCAGCGGGCCAAACACAGCAGTCTGCCTGTCAGCAAGAACAACACACATTAAGATAAACAAGCAGGTACAAATTACCCAGAGCAAACACTGCAGAAACAGACAAGAGGAGGGAAGCGTGCTCCGTCTGCTCGGCAGGTTACCAGCTGAGACTGGGAGGTTTTATCTGCTCTGCTGGGTTGTTTTTTTTACCTTCTGAGTAACAACAACAACCTCAAGATTTAAGACAGCTAGAAGAGCACAGAGCTAAATTACTATATGAAACTTATAGTCTTAACTCGTAAAGTTCCTCTGTTTGCTGTGTAGAGCACAGTTATATTTTATGTTACTCAATGTTCAGTTACAGTTTAAACGCTAAATTCTCATCTTTTGTTAAAGACAAAGAAGAATTTCAGTTGGGATGAATGAAGAACAATTAATGTTCAACCTCCAGGTTTACTTACCTTGTAAAATTCCCAGAACTTGCCTCTAAACTCCGCCCATCCTTCGGATAAACTGCGCCCCTCCATGAGATCCATACCTGCGATAAACACAGTTTTCTGTCAGACGTGCGTCAGCGCCACACTTTATTAAAACCACCCTCAGATAAGCTCTCTTATAAACATGAACTGCTAAACTTGAGCCTACTCGAAACAGATACCCTTTGAACTCCATATACGTCTTATTACATACGCGGGGGTTTTCCTTACCCACATCTTTATGCGCAACCTTTGCCTCTGTACATGATCTCTGAAGTGTGCGTGTGTGTGTGTGCGCGTCACTGACAAACTGTTCAGGTGCTCACACCCTGAACAACGTGTGAGAAGCAGGAGGAGGAGAGTGTACTTAGTACCAGTAAAATCCTTCTCACCTAAAAAATACCACACGCCCAGAGTCGGGGAAGCAACCAGCTGGTCCACCACAACCTTCTTGACCAGGGTTTTGAGAGCTTTGCCCGCGTACACTCTGTCCAGCCAGATGTACCAGTAGTGCAGGAGTGGACCCATGGAGCAGCCCACGGCAAACATGCGAGCTTTGAAGCCAAACAGAGAACAACCATGCATGAAATAAATCATGATAGCCCAACATGAGATTATTACAAAATAGTAGGAGTTCCTTTTTTATTTTGTAAGAATTGTTTTTTAAAAAAGTGTTTATGCATAATCCTGTTGGCAGAATCCTTACTGCTGACAACTACATTTGCTTTTGCATATGTTGTTTGGCATGCTCTCCTCTGTATCCCAAAATCAAAAGATAATTCTAACAACAATGCAGATGCTTTTGTCCAAAATTAATTGAGTTCATTACATTTTTTTTGAAACTGTACAGATCTGGAGCTCTCCTGAATATCAGCCAAAATAAGAAGATAACGTATGACATTAAACACACAAAACTCTGTGTCACCTGTTCGGCTCCAGTCTCTGATTTTGCCAGGATCCCTGTGTTTCTCCCGAGTCTGCTGCAGGATGTCTCCCAGAGACAGCATCACCCCTCCACTCATGATATTGGTGACCAGCAGATAGCGGCCCTGGAAGAACGGCCTCCAGGAGAACCGTATGCGGACCAGAAAGTCTTTACCCGCACGGGGAAGCATGATGTTCAGACAGGAGAAAGTACCGTCATCTGTGGAGCAGAAGGGAAAAGACAATAAACAGTTAGGGTTCAAACAGGGAAAGCCAGCGGATAGGTAGATTCATTGTACTAAACAAACTGTAATAAAAGGAGTAAAACAAATGACAACTTGATCTTCCAACACAGGGAGAGAGGAAATATAATGCTAGCTGACACGTGGAGGCATATTTGATCACCTGTGAGTGTAAATGCACGTGCCTGTGTAAATTACTTGTCAAATACTAAAATATCGTGAGAGTTAGCGAGAACACTACTTGGTCCCTATTATTTGTTGATTTTGCACCGCACTGTTTTCTCATTTAAAACCTAAAAGCAATTTTATGTGCACAACGTATATTATATATACACAAACTGCGAACCTCTGTGAGAAAAATACCACGTGTAGTTTAAACACCACTACAGACTTTATTAATCTCCGAAAGTGCTGAAAAAGCTGTAAAGCTCCGAGTTCAAAGTTCAACTCTCCAGCTGCTGCTCGTTAGCTAGTTTCTGGTCTAACAGCTCAGAGACGAACACTTTATGTTTTCTGTCTGAAACAATCCAGTCCCGGTCGGCACTGACGTTTACATGAAATTTTTACATTCGGTTTCACAATGATACCAGTGAACGCGACATGCAACAGAGAGACAGATGAGGCGAACCTGAGCCGGTGTGTGCGTTTCCGCGCAGATAATGCGTTTCCCTGACTGAACAACACAACATTAATAAACCCACAGTCAAACACACTAATCCACCAGCCGTGAAGGGCGATACGAAGATAAAATCTTACAGGAAAGAGAAGTTTTTTGCTTTTATCCGTAGACTGCATCCACGACCTGACGGGTGAGCAAATGTCTGATTAGCGCAGTGATAAATGTGATGGCGACACCTGCTGGTCGGGAGGAACAACGAAAACTCATAGTACAAAGAACACCCTCCACCAACACAGTCTTGGACACCCCTCATTTCTTTATATTTTGCTTCCAAGGAGCCAGATTCTCATGTAATTTTTTAAAGTGGTTGTGAGCAAACGTTTTACAGACTTTATGATGGTCTTTAAAAGCTTTTCTTGGATATTGGCTGTGTTTTCACCCATTTTGAGTCTAGTCCTTGTTCCTGACCATTTTCAGAGGGATGCTGTTTGTTTGTTAAGCCAGTTAACGCTGACATATAAATCATTCAGGCATAGAAGATACCAAACTCAGTGGATGAACCAGGGCTGTGACTACACAAGGAGGGATATTGGTACTTTATGTCAAACCAGTGATTTATGGCCCCCTGTCAAATCATTATGACTTAGGACAGTAATAAAGGAAGTAATAAAAGTTAATGGCAGTTATAGTTTTTATGAATATCATAAAATTATGATAGTTCATAATTTGGTAATAATCAATAATCATATGTCCCAAAAATATATGGTCATGAAAATATGGTGATGGAATAGGAAGATAAGATAAGATAAGATAAGATAAGATAAGATAACCTTTATTAGTCCCACACGTGGGAAATTTGTTTTGTCACAGCAGGAAGTGGACAGTGCAAAAGTTATGAAGCAAAAATTAGAATAAAATAAAATAAGAATAAATACAGTACACAACTGTACAGAATAGAATAGAATAAAATAAAATAAAATACTATATACAGTACAATAAAATAGAATAAAATATACAATAAGATAAAAATAGAATGAATATGCTTGAGATAAAAATTAAAACTATAGAAAATTTTTGTGCTGTTGTCATTTTAAGCCAAAAAGTTTACTTTTTTAACAAAAAATGCCACCTTGGCAGGACCCTGTCTTTGGGGACCTGTGTGTGTGTGTGTGTGTGTGTGTGTGAGAGAGAGAGAGAGAGAGAGAGAGGGAGAGAGAGAGAGAGAGAGAGAGAGAGAGAAAATGTGTTAAACCCTAGTAAAAAGGTTCTTCTTAATTAAACTGGTGCTTTTGTAACAGTGATGATGGGGAGATGGAAAGTTTATTACATTTTATTTCTGTTTGTTTAACCAAAAAAGGAAAGAATCAAATCAGAATCAAAGTTAGACTTACAAACGCTCCACCTCAGCGGCCAGCGTCCTTCCTGGAGTGGCCAGCCAATTTTCCCAGATGGCGTCTTATCTGTCCAAAGGGCATTACAGGAAAGTAGGAACAAAAACTACAATCTATAGAACAGAAAAAAAAAAACAAACTGAGGAAGAGAAACTTCAACTAGAGGAGAAGTGCAGACAAATGGTGGCACAAAATAAACACCTGGAAGAAATGCACAACGAATTTCTCATGAACAGACAAGACCAATAAACTAACAATATGCAACGCCAGCCCAACATAAAGATTACTAATGAGGGCTGGGGAATCATGTTTGGTCAGATCATGTTTCTGATTAAAGAAAACAGGAAAAAGAGCACTGAATTAAAAGAAATGTCTGACCAGCTTCAAGACAGGGAAGCTATTATTGAGGAGATACAGTTGGATCTCCAAGGAAAGCTCGATGAAGGCCTGGAAAAAACCCCAAAGAAAATCAACAGGACATAAAACAGAAAGACATGCAGTGCAAACTCTAAGACATGGAGACAAAATGCAGAGTGCTGCAAACAAGGCTTGATAAAACACTGCACAGAAATGAAGAGTTTCTTCAAGAGAAAAAGCAACAGGAATCAAAACAGAAAGAAATGGATCGCAAGCTTCAGAACATCGAGAAACACAACGAAGGCTAGCAAATACACTGAAATGCAGGTGCAAAAGCAACAACAAGAGAAAATACAGGAAGACTTGTAGTGTACACGTCAAGAAATCCAGAGGAGAAATCAGCAGAAGGCATGCACAACACAGTACAATAGACTCACTTTGAGCCTGTTTATTCTCGCTTTGTGTTTGTCAAGTCTGTATGTCTCCACGGTAGTTTCCTGTTTTATTTTGACAGTCTCTTGTCCTGCTTGTGTTATGTTCAGTTTTGCTTTCCCTGTCATTTGTCTCACTTAGTTCACCTGTGCCTTGTTTTGCCCAGCTGTGTTGCATCTTCCCAATTACCTGATTTGGATACAAGTAAAGTATGCATATTATGCACACACACAAACACACATGTAGCTATTACCCGTTTCTTGTTTTTATACTTAAGATGAATTATTCTTGAATAAAGACAGTGATCTGACACATGTCAAATTTAGCCTTGTGTTTTCTGTCCCCGCCATCTCCCTAACCTGTGCTCTCAAAAGTGAACACAGGTTAGGGAGATAATGGAAGAAATGAAAAAAACATCTAGTTGTATAACATTCATTCATTCCCATTTCTTTAGTTGAATCTTTAGTTGAATCTCTGAAAGTAAAAAGTCATTTTTATAGCATAAAATAGTATTATTATGCCTATAAGATGATTCTCAAATAATGATTAGCTGAAAGGTTGGCATATCTTGGCACGCTCTGCAGTTTTAATAAAACTGGACAGGTGGAGGACAAAAGAGGAAGTAGCAGGCCTAAAGCTACATCCATTAAAACAGTACCTGAAAGTCATGCTCTTAAAAAAATATGAAAAATTGTGACAGCAGTGCTATGTGCAGGCATTGAACATGCACAAAAGACTGTCATTAGTTTGGAGCATCATTTTTCATAATGACACCATTACAGCACTGCCAGTGCTATGAAAGCATAACTGGACAGAAAAATGTGCAGTTATGAAGAATGTCTTGATGCATGTTCAATCATCCAGGTAAGAAAATCCCAAAAAGTTGATTGTGTTCATCTGGACGTAGCGATTTCAGTGAGAGAAATGTTTTGTCACTCATCCAAGTGACTTCTTCAGTCGAGACTGACATGCTGTATATATATATGTATATATACTGTATTTCTATTTATGTTTGCACATGTTTCAACTTCCAAAATAAATCGATTTTCTGTAAAGCAACTGCCCTGACACATGCATTACAATTTACAGACAACAGTGGAAAAGCCTATACAGAAACAACAGTAGTATTTTATGTTTTTATTTATTGAATAAACTGATGTAGATTGAAAATGCTTTTAACTTTCCACATATTTTACATCTTGTGAAAAAATAGTATAAGCACCACAGTCAAAAAACAAAACATAAATGTGTTGTTAATATTCACACTTTGCAAAGCCATACAGAATGGGAACCTTCTGGCCCTTATGTTTGACTCCACTGCTTTAGATAGCTTATATTTTATTATATGGTCTGATAGTGTTATTAAAACACTTTATCAGCCTCTCCTTTACAACATACTACTGTTGTCCAGGCTGAATAAGCTGTGAAGAGTAAAACGTGTGTCTCAAGCTGCTCCCAGTTCTTTAAACAGCTGTGAATGGTTCTTACATCACCTTATTCTAATGTCTGTGAGCCTCCACACAGGACAATGGCCCCATTAAGTACATACACAACACTAACAAAGCCTTTTATTACACCATTATGCAAACATTTAAATGGCCATAATGCAACACTTGCAGGTGCAAACAGTAGCGATAACAAACACATTAATATTTCACTCAGCCGTTACCAAGGACAGGACACTGTTCGAGTTCTCCAATTATGTTTATATAAATAAATAAATATTGTGAAATGAAAGCCATATTTTGAACTTTGATGTAAATTACTATTGTATTATTATATTTCTATTATATATATATGATATTACTATTATATAGACTACATACAATAGTAAATAAATAAGTAAGTAAAGTGTAGGTTTTTTATAAAGCACTTTTCACAGACAAGCAGTCGGTTGACAACAAAATACAGTAAAATAAATGAGAACATTAGGTGTTAATTTTAGATGAGGACGTGTAGCTTGTCGGGAAAAAACTCTGATTTGATGGTTGTGTCTAAATACAAAAATATGAAAATTAAAGATGGTTAAAAACAAATGAATCATAAGATACATAAAGCATTGAAACTTGACGATTAACTGCAATTTCACTTTGCTGAAAATTGTTTATGCAGTTGTTGCACAGCTGTCACTTAAAAGACGCTTTTGTCCGCTCAGGAACACTTGCAGTGTGTTTGTGGAATTTAATAAGGAAGAAAATAACAGCAACATAAGTGCATTAATACATGCTCATAAAGAGACACTGACCATAACACTGAATCGACTTTACAGCTGACCATGTTTCAGGCAGTAGGTCATCTCTAAACAGAATGTGGATACAAGCTGTTACTCCTCTTCAGCAAACAGGTTTTCCCAGTAAAATGCTGTCATCTGCTGACATAGTAACAGCACAGCAGAAACTGTGGCAGACAGCCGCAAGAATACTAACACGGTGCCTACAACTGTATTTTCTCTTGCCTTGGACACAGATAAAGGGCTGTTGGGACTATTTATTACAGAACTAATCTCATGTGAAGGTGGACATGTAAATGCCACCCTGAGTGAATGTACGTTGTTAGATAAGGATACTAAGTTTTTGCCTATATTACATTTTTATTATCTGAGTCATTAAGAAAGTAAGTTTAGTTGGGCTGAAAAGCAAAGCATCATTTTAACTTACAAACTATTTTAATGAAATATTTTAACCTGTTTGGTCGTTAACCCTATAATGTATTAAAAATGTTTTCATTTGCATTAATACTAAAACACAATTAGGTGACTATGTGGCATGCTATAGGTACATATTTTCATGACTAAAGGAAAGCAACATTTCTATATATTTTTTTATCCTTATTATCTTTTTTAAAATAAATGTTATTGTGTCTCATTTAAGCTCACTGGCTCATAAATGCAAACACGTTAACACTAAGATAAAGAACATTGCTCTCTCTGTGGATACTAAGCATGATTAATAAGTTAAAAAACAAAACAAAAAAAATACTGAATGGCAGTTGTTTAATTCCAGTGACATCATCATCACGTGCAATTTCCTACTAAATGTAGGCTATTCTTTAATAATCAGTGATATGCTTTCAGTATAAAAGATCCAGCTGTGCTTAAAATCAGTTTCTTGTTACTTTACAAAATCCGCTCTGCAGCGCTTACAGCTGTCTTATGAAACAGGCGTTGTACCTTACACCGCATCCGTATGAAACGTATATGAGTGTGATGGTTTTGCAGTGCATTATGGGACCGGTGTCTTTTATTGGGTGGGAATGGACTCAGTGGTTACTGCTGACCTCGTATTCAATAATTCAGCCTCTCCGGCAGCTTTCATCAATAATAAAAGACCGCTTCAGTGTTTGAGGTGGAATATTTCAGGACGCTCCGGATTCGTTAGCCAGGACGTCAATCCTTCTCGTACCCCTAAACCCCGCCCACTTGTCATTCATTTATGTCGCCTTCACAACCCGAGTTACAAAACGACTGGAACTCGTTTTTTCCCTTTTCAAATTAAAAGCCAAGCTCAAAGAGGTTTATTCAAAAAGATCGTGAGATATCCGTTATTTGTTTACCAATCGTTGGGATTACAACTGCGTGTATGAAACAGTTTTTTCAACCGATGGACGCAGTTAAATGAGATGAGTTGGTTTTTGAGGCATTTCACTCTACTAAATAGTAAGTAACTATTTTCATAATCACGTGGGGTATAGGAATAAAAAATAAAAAATTAAAAACCAGAGCTGTGGCTTCTCATTTCTGTCAATTAATTTCGTCTTTATCTTTCAGGCACTTTGTGCCGTTTAAACCAATCTGCTTTTATTTTGAAAAAGCCAACAGGATGTTGTGTCGCGCAACCATTCCGACTTGACAGTGAGTGGTGGTGTTTCTGCGGGTGCTGGACGTGGAGGATAGCAGCCAGATAGAAATCTATAAAGGTGGGTTTTCTTTCTTTATTAATTTGGAGTTAATGGAGATAAAATCGTACATTAAATTTAGCGCATTTAGTGTCTCAGCTGCAGTTTATTTTAATCATCCAGCAAAATATTTCAGATGACAGAAGCCTTGACGTGAGATGCCTGCCTTAACAGCTGTTTCCATTGTGAAAACCATAAACCGGCGTCAGAATAACCCGTAAAACATGCTGATTGTTGTTATCTGTGTGGATGGATGAGGGCTGCTGCTGCTGCTGTCCTGGATCTCTGGCTTGACTCACGGCCTGTCCTGCAGGAAAAGGCGTTTCACACTGTCCGATGGGTTAAATGGATCTGAGGCAGGATCAGTGGAATACAGTACAAACACACGTAGAGCACACTGCACGAGAGTATATAACATATGAAACCTGTGTTTTTTTTTTAATAGGTTACACATTTAATAGGTTAATATTTAAATAAGCATCATGACATAACTAAAGGTCGGCACAGAGAATCATTCAACAATCCGAATACCAGGATTACAAGAGTATTTAATCCGTGAAACGCGGCAGCCATATGGAGGACTGTTGTGTTCCCATGCCGAGGTAAAACACTGAGTCAGATCTCTGGGAGTAAGTACTGAATGATCTGTTCATTCATTCACAAGAAAAAAAAAACAGACTAAATCATAAATATTGTTTTTATATATTTTAATTATGTGCAGCTAATTAAGGATATGGATGAAAGCACACATATGAAATGCATAGAGTTTCATCTGGTTTAGCTGCTGTTTCAAATCTTAGACAGGAGCCTACTGAAAACTGTACAGTGGGGTTGCATTGTGTCAGCCTATCAGCCAGCATTTTGGCTTTTAAGCTTAATCAATAAGTATAATACAATAAGACTGCAAGCATGTTCTTAGGCTTTTTTTTTTAAGTCTCAAAGTGAGCTCACAGCCTGCAGACCACATCTGAATGTCCTCGCTGACGGTAAACTTACTGGCTGAAGGCAGAAGTGACGCATCTGCTGCTTCACATGGCAAAACACACACTAATGTTGCCTGGGAGAGATGCCACTGATATGCAGGGTGGATGCCTTTTTTATTACATTTCAGTCAGTTTGTCAGCAGTAGTCTGAGAGGTGCCTGTCTGAACACATGTGCAGAAAAACAGACTTAAAGATCGGATTTCTTGAGCTAATCCGTGATTATGATGCTTTAAACTATGATTATAGATGCTTTTGAACATTACACACACACACACACACACACACACACACACACACACACAATGTCTGAGAACAAAAGCTCTATATAAGCAGAGCACAGCTCAGCAGATTTAGGGGGGCGAGACTATTTTAATGACTGTAACAAGCTCTCAAAGATGTATCCAAATACAGCATCTTTCAGCATGAAGTGGGAAGAAACATTTTCAATCAACATTATAAATTAAGCAATGCACTTGTGTACAAACACACATGACTACTTTTTAATGTCCCGGATTCACCTGCAGACTCTAGCCTCAAAAAGCATCTCTCACATCCTGGCTGCTCTCATTGCTGCTTTCTGTTTTCTCTGCACGGGGGGTTGGGGTGGGGTGGAGAATGAAGTGATGATATTTTTAGCTTCCCCTCCTCTCATCTGCATCTCCACGCTTCCTAGAGAAAGGAGGCACGTGATTGGAGGAAAAAGGGGGGAGAAATGCTGTCTCAGGAAAACTAGGAGAGCCACAGCAGCGGAGTAACACCACTGCTGTCCAGTTTCAGTAGGCTGTTAGTTACTGTTTCACACATAAGGCTGGTTAGTAGCTGTAAATGTTGCATCACATTGGTTTTAGTAAACATCAGTGTTTCTAGGCTGAGAAACACTGACGAGACACTGGATTTCTCTTTAACTGCCACTGCATCAAAAGCACCGCACAGAAAGACGGCGCAGGAGGAAAGATGCAGACAGCAGCATTTTGCTAAAGAGGTCAGAGGTGAAAAGGCTGCTGACTTCACTTTTAAATGGTGATCATCCTGCCAGATCACGCAGATTTGAGTTTAACAAGCCTCTTGGCCAGTGTGGACCGAGTCAGTGAAAGGAAAGAGTTCTGCTGCAGCATCCACACACCCATCGCACTGCATTCAGTCTAGTGCTGAATGAACACTGGAGCCATTAAATGCTTCTGCTCCTAGTTGTGAGTCTGGGGGTGAAGATTATGGGTAAAAGTAGTAATGCTACATTAAGACAAGATCTTCTTTTATCAGTTAATTTATAGATTTGACTTGATTTGATTATTGGGTCTATACGGAGCTGATCATGTGACTGTTTGTCGGATTCACACCAATGTGTCCGTTTATAAATGCGTCATGTATTGTAATCTGAAAAATAAGTAATGGAGAAATGTAGCTAAGTCAGTAAGTGCAGCACTTGAGTAAATGTAATTCATTAGTTTCCATCACTGTCTGTTTGTTCTAATAAAGAAAGGAAGGAGTTGCATTAGCTTGCCGTATTGCAGATATGGGGATCTCACCACTTTCATTAGGTTAAAGAGGAAGGTGGCATTGACCCCTCGATTAAGAAGTATTGATGGCGCCTTTTCAAGGTAATGTACTAGGACGAGAAGGATGCTGCAAGGTGGGGACTGCAGAGCAGGAGAGCAGATAAGAGTTTGATTTGAAGATTTGTTAAACATCGTCCCCACTATTGAAGTACCAGTCCAAACACAAAAAGATCCAAAGAACTGATTTATGGAGGAGAGCACCGTGAACCCTTAAACGAGACAATATTTTTACCCACCTGAGAAAATGTCCTCGGTGAAAAAAGGTCAAAACCTTTAGCTTCACGGAGAAGTGACACATATCCACTTCCTCGTCCCCATCTGAACACCAGACTATGATTGGAAAAACTCAGACAAAAACTGACATTTATGCTTCTGCCAAAGCCAAAAATCAGAAACTGAATGTCAGCCTTACAAGAACAATCACTCTGTGACACTCACAAAAATGTTCTAAACAAATGCAGCTTGATTCAGTTTGATGGAACAGAAATAAAACAAAGCAGGCGGCTATCAGTCAGAGCAGTGACACGTGGCTTCTTCATTGAGTGCTTGACAACCTTTGAAAAATGGAAGCCGTTTTAATAACAGATAGAACCTGTCCTGGTACAGGGACCTGCAGGGAGGACGACTTTTTTTATTCTGTAAAAATCACAGTGCTCTTAAGTTTCTGATTTAGTTATTTGTAATAAAATCGACTGGTGATGTTAGGCTCGGTCACATAACCATCCTCTGATGTTGTTAAGAGATGTTGAAAACCTCTCTGTGAGTCATCTCAGTAACCATCTTAAAGCAGGAATGTGTTTAGGTGATCTGGGATCAGCTGTGGATTAGCTGTCCGTCTGCACTAAGCCAGCCAATCCTGATTAGATGAACCTGACTGGCTGGCTGCAGGAGCACTTAGCTCCTGCGGGGACATCAATCTCCTTTAGGTGGCAGGTTTAGAGGGGGAGCTCAGTGATGTCATTGTCCAGCAGTGAAACCTATAACTCTTAGTCCTGATTGGATTAGTGTGGAAAAAAATGGAAAAGACTTTGCCTGTGGCGTTAAGGTGTAACTATTGACAAAGTGCTATTGAGCAAAGCAGACAGACTCAGAAAACCAAGCTTCCCAGAGCTGTGACTTATAAAGAAAGTTTATCTTCTTCCTTTATATCACAGTTTTCTTAGTGACTCATCCTGATCTTACATGGATATATATATACAAACAGAGACTTGAGCAGCCGATCTAATATTAAAACCAGAAGTCGCTGCGGTAACAGATTTGGTTATTATTAGCCATCTCTGCCTGATAAAGCGTGCTTCCCTTCCTCCACCTTCCCTGCACTCTCCACGATGGAAGGAGTTATCTTTGAACTCTGAAATCCTTTTTTCCTCCTGGCGTTCAGTCTCATCTCCTTTTTATTCGAGACCGAATGCCATTGCTACTTTTCGGCTTGTGGTGGGAGATTTGGAAATTTCAGAGCCACTTTGATGGGACCCTAAATGTGCAAATGTACTGACTGTGTGGATCGGCATGCTATTGTAGTTTTCCATCAAAAACACACTGTGTGAAGCCTTGACTTAGACTCGGATATTATTATATCATACTTTATGTCATTTAGCTTTAAATTTCTGTTGATAATTATCTATATGTCTATACTATTTAACAGATGATGCAGACGATGACTGTCATGTTAGACTGGATTGATCCCTGTGGGGAAATAGGGATGTGAGTCAGCATAATCAGCAGCTCAAAGAACATATGCTCAAAAATTCAATATGAAATATTATTATACCAGAAAAAAGGAAAGGGAACAGTAAGAGGGAAGGGATGCATGTGTTTAACAGATGTTGTCACCATCTTTCATCTCAATAACCTACATAAAGGTCAAAGTGAAGTTTGATTATTATTTATAGCTTTGGTTTTTTTAATCAAAAGCGGCAGAAAAAAAGTTCCCAGTTCTCCAGCGTCTCCTGTTTCTTTTAGTTTTCAGACTGTTGCTGGATTGTTGGTCAAGACATCCGAGGATGTCACTCTGGGCTGTAGAAGATATTGATTTCCTAAACAGATAATTGATGGTTCAGTATTAGGTGAAACTACAGCTGCAATAACAACAGGGGTCACGGCAAGGGTTGAAATCCAAATAGCCAGGCAGCTCTTACAGTGCACGTACACCTGACTTGCTTGGAAGTTTGCTAGCGAAGCCAAAAGAAAGCAGCGGCATTCTGGAGGCTGAAAGGCATTTGCATAATGAGAATTTGTTAATTACTTTGAGATTAAACACAAAGGCCTCTCTCTATAAGCTTCTGTATCGAATTAGTGAAGGTTAAACCAACTCTCTTCTCTGCAGCTAATCTCAGAGACACAGAGGAAAAGCAGCAATAATCTCACCGCACCGTCACAGAAAAGAAGCAAAAAGCCTGCGGTAGTGTTTGGCAAGACCTACACTTCCAGCATTGGCTGGTCATTTTTAAACTCCTTGAATCCTTGCTGTGAATACTGGAAACAACAACACTTAGGTCTGCAAACGAATCAATAAGAATTTAGGAGCCCAGATTTTATAAAAAGGTTATAAAACAGGTTGCGAATCACAGCACTAGGATAAATGCAGCAAATGTTCCAGAGGGGGTAAAAAGAAATATGAGCGAACGTGGGTTTTTACAGTACAGCCAGTGGAAGGAAAGTATAGTAATGCATCTAAACTGACTCCAAGACCTGGATTCAAATGTTTTTAAGAGCAAAACTTTGTGTAATTGCCTGACGCGCTGTCACTGTAACACTGCTGACTCGGCTCGGAGAAGCTCATCGATAATGAACACGTGGGCAGAAATATCTGCAGAGCTGAGCAGACCCTGTCGTGCAGCGGTAACAAGAGCAGATACATTTTTAATAAGACTCGCCAAAGAGGAAATCAAACACCAAGCCCTGACTGTGATCAAGTGCCATCTCACTTCCAGCTGGTTCACCGGAGCTTAGCCTAAAGATAACTGTTGAGTTATAGGTGTCAAATCTTAGACTCTTCCAACCTGACGCTGATATCATACAGCTCTGATCGGAATAGTCAGTAAGCATGCTAGTAGCCAGCTTTTCTTTTTTTTGAGATAAAAATAAAAAATACATGTAAAATGTAATGTTTTAAACCAGGAAGTCAATCAGTTTAGTCAGGGATGGTTAGTGTCAGTGCCAAATCATAATAAATACCATCTACTGTACCATAGTAAGAGTAAGATGAAATATATGCGGGATTGTAAAGACAAAAACTACCAAAAAAAGTCCACTTGTTGTCTCCGGGCAGTAAAAACTCGGGAATCAGGAAGAAAACCTCACACAGATCCAGGGTGGGGTCTTAATGCAAACTAGGCCACATAACAAAAAAGATCAAAGTAGTGACATATGGGCCAATCCTGAGGCGGAGCTTTGACTTAAGCCTGCAAATAATACTCAGTTTCCTCAAGAGCTAAGCAGAAGTGCGTGCATAGCAAACAATATGAGCATGCAATTGTATGACTGATAAATAAATTATATTTTTGGGGCTTTTCTGGCTCAGAGAAATTCACCGACACCACTCCGTACAATGAAGTGCTGCTAGTTGTAGGTGTGTCTTCCTTTAAATACCTCTGCAAGGAATTCTGGGATGGAAGCGTCTCCTGTTGTTTAGGTTGGACATTCGTTTGTCAGGAAGGGGACAGGAAAAGCAACACTAAACCAAACTGATTGCAGATCAGTTAATCCAACACGCTGTTCATCCACTTTAGCTGCACGTTTACTTTTTATTTTCTAATGTTTGTGCAGATTATGCTCATCACAATCAGTGAGTCACATTGCAGTGCCTGTGCTGTGACTGAAACTCCAACTATTGACCGTCAGCTGAGTAGGGTGGAGTTGAGCGGTGTACGGTACAACTGCGCCGCATCAATCTCACCTGAAGTCAGCTAAGTGATCCCAGATTGAGTGAACAGGGTTGATTAAGCTGTAATACTGATGATATCAGTGAACCCTAAACTACTTGTTAGCTGTGAGCTTTTACAGAATAGAGTCCAAATGAAGAAATGGCTCTGAGTTCAATGTGCTTATGTGTCTATTTCAGTTTGAAAACAAACCTTTTTACGCAATTTTAAGGGGCAAAAATCAGTTTGACAAGTGAACCAAAGTGTTTACCTCTTTTGCTCCATATTCTTTGCAGTTTGTTTATTCAGTTAAATTGTCACCTTGTCTTTCCTGACTGCTACCTTTGTGTTTGTTTGTTTGGCGGCTTTTTGCCTTTTGTCTGATGTGCAGTAAGTGGGACTTTCATCGGATGATGGGGTTGTCAGTTATTTGGAAAAGAAAAATATTCACTTTATTATGTCTTTGTGACTCTTTCTGGATATAGTCAGTCATCTCCTTTAAAAACATGAGAGGACAGTTTCAGGGGAGCTACCTAAGATGACACTATTTGTCCTGTGTGCATACAACATCAGCACACACATTTCAATAAATTACAATATTGTGAAAACGGTTTGAGGCACCCCTCATTTCTTTTTCTCTCCTGAGAAGTCTGACCATTTTGGCATTTTTTAAAGTTGTCTTGAGCAACAGGGCTTCAGGCTTTCTGAAGGTCTGTCTTTGGACACTGGCTGCTTTTTCACAGATTTTCAGTCCAGTCCTTGTACCTGACCAATTTCCAGTGAGTGTCTGGATCCTGGACTCATGCATATTAATATAAATACAAGCAAACGAGAACAATTGCATGCAGAGGTAAATAATAAGAATGTAGAACTGATAAATATTGCACATTAAAAACACAGTATATATGTTAGAGTTTTTTGAGTTCATTGTTCAGTATGGTTATGGTTGTAGGGTAAAAACATGGAGAAGGATCAGGAGAAAGGTAAAACACGGTGGAGGTTCTGTTATGGTTTGGGGCTATGTTTCAGCCAGTACTGATTTTTCACCATGATAGTCAACCCAAAAATGCAGTAAAAGCAAACATGGAAAGAAGAAAAAACACACAATGAAACAGCATTGGTCATGGATTGGCTTTCCTAGAGCCCAGATCTCAACATTTTGTTGAATTATCTCTACAGAGAATGAAACAAAAGGCCAAAATCCAAAATAGAGGTTTGAATGTCTTCATGAAGTCCAGAGAACTATTCCTGAAGACTGCTGCTACTGTATGTTTTTAAAAGAAACCTTTAATATCTAAAGTAATATTTGCAAAATACATACTGTAAGGTAAAAGTTTATATTTCTTTACTTGTGACTCAGTAAGTCTAAGTTAATCCTGCATATCCATAATTATTATTGATTAGGTTCGGCTCTTTTGAAGAGTATGCTCGTCTTATTTTTTGCACACTCTTGAAGTATTCACAGATCCTCCAAGCTGTGAGGAACTGTTGACGTCACAGGCAGAGCAGAAGTCATCAACTAAAAAGATACTGGCAGCCATGTGGCTGCTGCATTTTCCAATGCTCTCAATTTAGCAACCTGACTAAATCCTATTTACATGAAACAGCTTTATGAATGTTTCTGTGATCCTCTGTGCAGCGTTCTCACAGTGGGTTTATCACATCTCGACCCACCTGCTCAGCCCTCGTTTGCATAACAGAATGTGTTGAGGAAGGGTCGGGGCTTCTCCATTATTTAACAAGCATCTCCGTGTTCCTGCGTGTAAGACGATAGGCCCGAGCTGTGAGGACGGTGCACTTGTTTTCTTTGTTCTTTATTCTGTCTGAGTTCTAGTGTTCTGCTGCAGCCGAGTCGAGATAACAGTCTAAATATAGAGGCGGGTGAAGGGACTGAGTCCTGTGGGCTACAGTCATCGTGCTCTGAAGAGTCACTCACTCTGTTTTCTAAATCCTTTTAGGTCTCGTAGGTTTGAATCTTTGTAGTCCTGGACAGCTAATGCAGTAACGTAACAGCAGTGTGAGTTTCAGTGAAGCTGCTGTTGTTGTTTGGCTGACTGTTAGAGCAGATCTGCAGCCCAAAGTAAAACACAGCAGTAGTTTGACCTTGCTGAATAAATATGTAGAACTAGCTAATGCAGTGTATAAGATTAATAAAAAGGTTCAATGTATAATAAGGAACTTTGAGGAAAATGGTGGATTTTAAAGTGAGTGCTAGTCTTATATTTTTATGAGATTGTGTTCCTCAAAAGAAATATGGTCTCATTAATAACTACATGTTACACCTTTAGATGGGTTTGAACCTAGCACCTTATACTGAAAACCAAGAGGGTGGAGGTGTCTACAGTTCCTTAGGTTAGGCGCTAACTTAAACTGTGATCTAACTATGATACTAACCAGAATCATAGTTAGACCCCAATCTAAGGACTAGAGAAGGTTATTTTCTTAATTAGGAATATTTGTGTCTAAACCCAACTAAACTTTGAGTGAAAAAGGAGGCAAACAGTGAATCAAAGTCTAAAAGTTGTCCCACACATCTGTCCCTGCATCCTTCGCCTGTCTGCATCCTAATGGACTTTTTTTTTAAAAAATGCCTCTGTTAGTCATTTAAAAGAAGCTCGCATGGGCTCTTTCAGACAAAAGGAACAAAGGACCATTATGACTAAATTTTTTTCATCCATCGTTTAAAGTAAAACACGGTATTTCAGTATTAGCAAATGCACCATACCAGATCCTATATTGGCTTTACAATGAAGTCAGGATGCTGAACAAGACTCGTTACAAGTGAGCTCGGTGCTCACTCGAGCTCACACCCTGCTACAGCTTTCCAAGAAATTAATTAAATCTGAAGTATATCCCTTTGAACGTAAAGGTCTCATGCTGTACATAGTTCATGGTTAACATAGACTTAGAGTCCCCCAGAAATCTGCACAGCCGCCTTCTGTTTGAGGAAAATGGCTTACCATCTTGTATGCGGTGTGCAGTGTGCTGTCATATGCTTACTTCTTAATGGTGTTGCTGTTGGTGTAAATGTTAGGCTGGATTTTTAATAGAGTGTAACTTTGATCAAACATGTTTTACATAAATAATTAAAATAGAAAATTATGGACGGGACTGGCTTTAAACTACATGGCTAGCTAGTGGGTACAAAACTCTATGCTAGTATGAAGTTCATCCTCACACACCTCCATCCACCGATGAGAATATTGCAATATGTGGTTGTGATTAATGCCCATGAAGCAAATGTGCATTGTGTAAAGCATACCAGTTAATCACTATCCTCTGTTATGCTGAGTCTAACAGATGCTGACAACGTCGTTTGTCTCAACACGCATTAAACGTACGACCTCTTCTGTGTTAAACAGCTCCTCTGCTGTTGTTTCAGCAGCCTCTTCTGCGTATGTTTAATGAAATCGATGCTCATTAATTTAGCATAATGTCCTGGCTGACAGTAGAAGCTGCTAATGCGTCTTAATGAATGCCTGCATTTTTATTTACTAGTCTGTGTATCTTTCGGACCCAGAATGTAGCATTTAGAGCCTTCGCTAATTGGCATTGCCCATCCTTGTTCTTACTGTCACTGTGGTTCTTTGCACTTTGCACTGTGCAGATGGATGCCCCACAGTTTGGGGGTCCATCTGCCATCACCAAGAAGGATGGCCACCCCGTTCTACATCTTACATGCAGCTATTTTTAACGTGTTATATATGGGTTTCTTATTAAAATGCTGGTAAAAGGAGAAATTCAAACTGGGGCTTTTGAGGTTTTGCCAGCAGCCCATTATCCTTTGGAAATAATAACTCTTTGGCATTTTTGCTTGAAACATTATTAAAGTCATTAAAGCTGATTAATTCCTTGTTAATTACCTAATCTCTGCATTTTCCTACTCCAAAGACGATACGCATTGTTTTCCCTAAAGCTTTATCAGATCTTCTACGCCGGTTTTCTAGTAACCCCAAGAAAATCTTATATTGGGTATTATCCTGACTGCTGATATCCATCTTCTATTTTCATATCTACACCTACTTCATATCAATTTTTGCTCTTTCTTGTTCTGTTGCTCATGATTTGTGCACCATATCTGAACAGTGTGAATCTCTCTTACTCAGAAAGCTCAGTTTGTCACTCTACAGAGTATTTTAGAAATGGAAGAAACAGAAAAATGTCATTTCTATTTCAGAGAACGGTTACTGTGATCTTACAGTGAGGCCACTTCAGGAGTTTGGTTAAAGACTTTCTCTGTTGTCTTTGTCCACAGATGGCTTCGGCAACAGCGACCTACGGGCAGAAGGAGTCCTCTGACCAAAACTTTGATTATATGTTCAAGATCCTCATCATCGGCAACAGCAGCGTTGGAAAAACCTCCTTCTTGTTCCGCTACGCCGACGACTCCTTCACGCCGGCCTTTGTCAGCACAGTTGGCATCGACTTCAAGGTGAAGACTATCTACAGGAATGAGAAGCGGATTAAATTACAGATCTGGGTAAGATGACAAGAAAAGAAAAAAAGTGCTATGAACCAAAAAGTATACCTACTTTGCTTACTAGTATCTGGTTAGTTTATATTATACTGGTTGACAGGTGTAAAGAAAAAACTGAGGTTCACACATACACACTTATGAGGGAAAAAACGACAACGGACATGGGGAGACAATATATACGCACCCATATAATATGGGGAGAGGTAAGTGATGAGACCACAACTAAAGCAAGGAGGAAGTTAAACCTAATATGGCCTGTATTTGTATAGCGCTTTACTAGTCCCTTAGGACCCCAAAGCGCTTTACACATTCAGTCATCCACCCATTCACACACTGGTGATGGCAAGCTACATTGTAGCCACAGCCGCCCTGGGGCGCACTGACAGAGGCGAGGGTGCCGGACACTGGCGCCACTGGCCCCTCTGACCACCACCAGTAGGCAACAGGTGAAGTGTCTTGCCCAAGAACACAACGACCGAGACTGTCCGAGCCGGGGCTCGAACCAGCAACCTTCCGATTACAAGACGAACTGCCAACTCTTGGGCCACGATCGCCTAAACCTAACATAAGACACAGTGAGCAACTGTCAAAATAAAACAGGAAGTAACTAAACATGCAATCGTTAGCAGAGAGGAATTTTCACTTCATTTTAATTCAAAAAGTCACAAACAGTCACCTCGAGGCCCTTTATATTGTAAGGTAAAGACCGTACAATGATACACAGAAAATCCCAACAATCAGATGTTCCCTTAACAGCAAGCGCTTGGCGACAGTGGGAAGGAAAAACTCCCTTTTAGCAGGAAGAAATCTCCTATAGGACAAGGCTCATGGAGGAGCAGCCATCATGGGGATGAAGCCATAGAGAAGGCTAGATTAACTGAACTCAGAACATAAACAGTGCTAAATACTGACAGAAGCCAGATAACAAAGGTAACAAGAACTAAAGACTATATCAAGTTTTTTTAAGATATAAAATATCTCTAAAAAACAAACAAGGATTCAGAGCCCAGACACACCAAAGCCCAGGATGATGACAGATAATTTCTTTCACGTTGTTTTCAAAATTTGCCCATAATTAGTACGACTATATGAATTTTTGGCACTTGATATTTAGGTATTTATTTGCTAAATAAAAGTCAATGCATCTGGTTTGCTTTTGGTATTTGGTATATTTGGTGGTGTTGATCTGATCACTTCCTTGAGTTATTTCAAACTAGGACACACAGATGCTGTCCAATGAGCGGTTAACTTAGCAACACCAAGGAAATGCATCTGAAGTGTGTGTGTTTGTGGTGAGGAATGAGCTAATGCAAGAAGCACTGCACTTCATCACACGTTTTACACACATTTGTTGGTCAAAGCATTTATGCTTCCTTTTCTCCGCTTAGCTTTTCTGCACAGCAATGCCCAGACGGGCTTACAGACAAGCATGAAATGTTTCCTCTGCACTGACATGTGAAATACATAAACAGGGTGTGTGGATGTGAGAAATAAAGCTGGGTTTCAGTTCCCTGTAAGTCTTTTTTTTCTCCATTCTCCAACTATTTTTGAAAGCAAGTGCAATGCCACAAATACCTTCCAGGAAGGATCGTCCTGCACGCGCACACTATTCAGACCATTTCGCCCCTGTCTATGACATCAGGATTTTAACCTTGCCTTTAAAAATATTGTCATTGTCAGATTAAGGAATGTAGATATTCATGTTTTCCGATGGATTCTCATAATTGAGCAAATAAAAATTAAAAACAGGAGTTGTAAGACACTGCCCCGTGGTGCTGTTTTATTATGCAAAGTCAGATTCCAGTGAATACACAGATTTGCACACACCGGTGCCTTCGCTGCAGCCTGCACGTGCAGATGAACACCAACAGAGCAGAATACATTAGACGGTTACGGTGATACGTCCCCGGGAGCAAACAATAAGGTGTTTCCTCAGACGTGCGTTTGCTTCTAAGGGCGCAAGGGTTAAAGACAGCTGAAGCTCTAAACTGCAGACTAGAGACGAGTGCCCTGGGAAAACAGCCTCTTTGGTCTGAGCTGCAGGAAACTGGTGTTTAGGTGCCATGCTGTAGACAATTACATCATTTCCACCTTCGCACCAAAGTTATGCACCAACCAGAGCTGTGATGGTGAGCAGAGGATTGAATTTGTGTGGCTGTGCACACGTGGATCTGTTTCGTGTGTAAGGCTGCCTCTGTTGTCAGCCTTTCCCAGGTCTTGCCTCTGGTAAGAAAGACACAATCGGCCAATCGGAGAAGAATAAACCTAAGACTGGGTGACGCTCTCCCCTCCCCCATTACTACACATCTTAGAAGATGCCCCCCTCCCTTTCGTTTCTGTCTCACGCACACAGACACACACACACGCACACACACTTCCTCCCCCACTGCTCAGCTAGCAGAGTAAAAATGAAATTGTTGGCATGAGCGCACAGTGCGTATATTTGTGTCACAGTGTGCAGTTATTCCAGTGTATGTTGATTTGTGCAGACCTGTGACATATACTTTATTTATTTAAACAGCCACGTTTGAGAACGCGTCACGTTGCAGATAAAACTGAAGGCCTGAGAGGCCATGTGGAGCATCATGCTGCTTTCACAGTGCTCATGACAGCTGCAGTCCAAAGTAAAGACTTCTGGTTAAACGGGACCAATTCTAAAAAATTAGAGCTTCAGAATTACCAGATTTATAAAGGTAGACAGATAGGATGAACTATGATCACACTAATATAATCTGTTAGCTGACATCCAGTAAGACAGACATATACACACCGGCCAGTGCTCAGACCCTCCTTAGTTGGAGCTCCTTCTCCATTAGATGTCTCTAGGCTCACACACACAAAGGGAAAACAGCAGAGACGATAATGTTGAGCTAGTAACAAAAAATGATCCGTTCTCTTCTCCATTAAAATGATATAGGTTATATTATCTCTTGCCAGTTGGAAAGATTATCATTTTATATTCTGTAGTAAGCCCTTAACTCTAAATTTTATGCTTAGCTCAAATATGAATAGTCCAGTGTTCATTATATAACACCACTCAGTGCTACCTACACTGACATTTTAGGTATAGAGCTGATGCACTTATCCAGAACAACTTGCGGCACACACTTAGTGGGTGAGCAAAAATAAAGTGCAAGCTGCAGTTGCAGAACATTATACAGTAACCATCAGTTTGGAAAGCATAGATCAAAGCTACAGCTCTCTGAAAATGCAATTTTCTAGTGACCCGAGAGTGATAATGTATGACTGAGCGAATAGATATATTCATGTTACGCACACACACACAGGCACTCATCAGTTTTTTGTGCACATGATGCTATTTTTGTGTGTATTTATCTGTTTATCAGGAGTTTTATTAAAAATGTGTTCTTGAAATGGAATTTTTCAACAGATTATTGAAAGGTAGGCATTTAGTTTATAGGAGCGTGTGTGATAAAATGTACCTATTATAGCAGTAATAATGGCTAAAAGTACGAGTTCTTTTAACACAATTTCAGCTTCTTCCATAGCTCATTGTTGAGATTATCTTTGTCTTTCCTTCAAGTAAACCCTTAAAATGATTTAATAAGGATTATAAGGGTTTACTTAAAAGATGAATTCACTTTTCCTTTCACTCTCTTATTAAATCTTGGCTGAGAAGTCTGACACTACTATCATATCTTTAGCTGAAGCTTCAGGTAGCAGCTGGTTAGCTTAGGATAGTGAGAAAAACCAGATGAAAACAGCTAGCTTTGCTTTGTTTGAAGGTAACTGTTGCAGGTTTGAGAGCTCTTTTTGGATTGGCTGAGGCTCAGGAAGAAAGGTTGGTGGTTTGAGCCCTGTCGTCTCCAGTCAGCATGCCAAATGTCCTTTGGCCAAATGTCCAAACTCTACTCTTCGATGGAGCCATCAGAGTATGACTGTGTGTTAATGTTAGAGAGAAAACACTTACATAGGAAAAAGCTCACCTGTTAGCATGATTTATGTTATTCTATCTACAAACTCCCTCAACTTATAAAACCTTTGAGATATGATTTATATCGGGCGAGTGCTAAGTTATCAGCTACAGCTAGCAAACTTAACACAGGTAACACATGTACCTGATTATCAGTACTAACAGACAGGTGTAAGGACTCAAAGCAGACTCTACAGGCTGTTCAACAAACAGCTCATGTTTAATGGTGTCAGAAACAACAATTCAAGATAGAATATAGAACAAAATCCAAATTTGTCAAATACATAGGGAGGAACAACAGGAAGATAAACAGTCATCACAACAAAGACAAACTGAAGCCATTAAATACACAGAGGACTAATTTGGGGGATAGAGGACAGCTCAGTCCACAGGTGGAATAATCAGAGACAAAGGAAGTACAACTAAATACAAGGAAGAAAAGACAAACCAAAACAGGAAGCAACATAAGAACCACTTAGACACTTGACAATGAGACACAGGAGGCAGGAAAACCGAAGTCTAAGAAATTTAAGTATGTGACAATACAGCATTAACTATGACTACAAAGGAAACCAGATCTGAAAACTAAAAGAGATTGTAGGCAAAGCTAATAATACAATCATAAAGAAACCAAATATATACTTTGTTAAATAGAACACAAAACCCAAAGAACGCTGTAAATACGAGAAACCAATAAGTACAAAAACTCAAGGTCCATGACACTGTGCCACATGTTATTTGTCAGATAATTAAAAATGTCCAAAAGGAACAATACTACAAACACAGTTTGGTAATTTTTACTGGGAGTGGCGCCTGGCAAATAGTGACCAGCTACAGCCTGCAGTGAGAGCCCGAAATTTAAGCCTTAAGTCAAACTTCTGGTTGAGCCATAAAAAATGTGCCCATAGTACAGCTGTTACCCAGAGAGAAACTACCCATAAAGGCCAAAGCCGACAGGGGGAAAGAAAAACTCCCTTTTAGCAGGAAGAAATCTCCTGTAGAACCAGACTCATGGCCAATAGGCCAAATATGTCTTCATTTAAGCATGTAATGGTTAAGCTCACAGAGAGAAGTTTTAATTTTTGGGTTAAGTCAGTGTTTAGTTATTGAAGTTGCAACCTGACCAAATACAGCATTTGTCTGGCTAATAACCCTTCACCATAACCCAACAGACAAGAGAGAGGCATCAGTCACCTTAACTGACTCTTGGCAAGAAACTAAATAAGCACATTTCCCAAAATGCCATATGTGTGCTTGCAGAAAAAAAAACCCCACATTGTGTGCACTGGCTGTATGACTATCCAAATGGTTTTGAATGCCAAAGTGTCAAACAAAGAGTTCATCCTGTGAAGTGTAAACCAGCATGAGACTTTTTTTTAATCTCCGCACCGACAGCTGAGGGATGCTGTTGGAACAGAAGCCGCTCAGCTTACAAGGCGAGGCAGGGTGTTGGCTAGCAGAAACACTGTGCTTTAATTCCCTGAGCAATAATCAGGGCTTAGCTCTGAAATCCAACCTCACCTGGCTCTCCAGCCAACGGGAGAGAGCGGGGATTGGAGAGGCTGGATAACTGGAAAACATTACAATGGAAAAAAAACTGAGAGAAGTGGTGATGAACTGTCACCTGCTGAAAATTTTGAAAATGTATATCTTAAATGCTGGATAGAAAGTCATTGTAGAGGATCGATGGGGAAGGATGCTGCAAATGTTTAAATAAAAGGGTAGAAATGATCAAATAAATGGACTAAACAGGTCTTAGTTTGCTCGAGTGTATCTAAAGATAGTGTTTACCTGTATTACCCGCAAAAGTGACTGATTACATTAAATTAAACCTTTAAAACACAGTTATGTACTTGCCTGATGTGTCAGAGTTGTAAGTAAAGATAGGTTTTCTAATACTTTCTGCTCTGAATCATCAGCACCTTTCCAACAGCAGTGAGGGCTGTAGATAAACTCCCCAATTACACCAACACACACGGAGCTGCTGTTTGCTTTTTCTACTGCTGCGTAGAAAGTGCTGTGGGAGCGCACTGGGACATTAAAACACACACCTGAGCGATACACTGTGTCGCACTGTCAGCAGGTTTTTGGCATTGCTTACTCAGCAATATCGATGATGTAACTGTATTGCATGTTATCAGCTTTTCATTACCTGATTTAAACTGCTGTGTGAAGTGTAAGGAAATGTAATTCACGTTTCTGCTTCTGGGTAACCAAATTGTTTCTTTAATTCTTCTTTTTTCAGCTGCCACAGTGGATCCTCTGTCTCCATCGTACCCTATCTATCTCATCCTGCCATCTTCTTCAGTCACACCAACCCTCTGCATGTCCTCCTTCATTACATCCCTAAATTTCCTCTGTATCGTTCCTCTTTTTTCTCCTGTCTAGCAACTTCATCTTTAACACCGATTGCCCAATATGTCCACTATCTGTCCTCTCCACATGTCTAAAACCAATCTATCTTAATCTCCAGACTCTCTTTGTTTGAGCCACTCTGCAGTAACATGATAAAAACAATCACTGTAATTCAATTGCTCTTTTCTTTCCTCAGGACACGGCTGGCCAGGAACGTTACCGCACCATTACCACAGCTTACTACCGAGGAGCCATGGGCTTCATTCTCATGTATGACATTACCAACGAGGATTCCTTCAACGCTGTCCAGGACTGGTATGTCATTGACTGGGGTAGTGCTGATGATAAGGGGGACAACAACATATAAGCGAGTAGGATAAAGACCACTAAAAAAATTATTATTTGGATGCTGTATCCTGTGTAAAAACAGTGCTGTTACGTTCTTTTTAAGTTTCTGTTTGGTGCGGTTTAGGCACCAAAAATCACCCTCTATCGCTGTTTTTCTGGTGAGACAAAGAGTTGTGCGGATGATGAATGAAACTGCATCTAGAGATTTAGCATCGCTCTAGAAATAGATGCAGGGATAGAAGAACAGAGCCACTGATCCGGTTCAGGTTTCTGTCTATTTTAATAGACCACAGAATGAGCTTTCTGTCTCTGCTGAATAATGAGATGCGATCGTGATATCTTTTCCTTTTTGTTGTGCTATATAACCTGACCAGCACATCACAGAGGACCATTCCATTTATTTTCCACCTACGTGGTCATACCTTGTTGTTGATATTGCCTGTGTTTATGGGCAATTCAGTCTTTAAGTTTCAGTACGGACTTACAGTAAAATCAAAGAAATCACACTGATCCTTTGATTTTTATTGTTTGCCTGCACAATTTGAGAGTTTTTAGATTCAGATAAATTTTTTGTACCTCTTCAATCAGTGCGATCCTGAATTTTTGGGAAAAAAAACCCTTTAATGTTGCATTTAGACATCCCAGCCTTTGACTTTCCTCTCTGACCCCGCCCTCAGGTCGACTCAGATTAAGACATACTCATGGGACAATGCCCAGGTGCTGCTGGTAGGAAACAAGTGTGACATGGAGGATGAGCGAGTGGTGAGCTCAGAGAGAGGCCGTCAGCTGTCTGAACACCTCGGTGAGTTCATGCTGAACACGCACACGCGCAAAATTCAACCTTGCGAGTCTACAAGACATACAACTTTTTATATTCAAATGGAAGCTTTCAGAGCTCTTTGCAGACTAATAGTGCTTGTGATGTTTTAGGAACATGAGTGGAGTCTTCTCTGAGGCTGGTACCGTCTGATAAGCCAGGAAGGAGTTTGCAGTTTGCACTTTATCTGCCCCTTTGGGTTCAAACCTATCGGCCAGCTGTTGCTTTTCTGTTCAGAGTTTGCATGTTACTCCCTGTTCCCGTGTTGGTTTTCTCTGGCTGCTCTGGCTTCCTCCCACAGTCCAAAGGCAAATACGCTAGGTCAAATTGTTGTAAAAGGTTATCTGTCTCTGTGTGTTAGCTTTATGAGTCACTGGAATGATCTGCAACCGCACCACCAAATGTAATCTGCCCGGCAGATAGCAAGGTGTATCCCTTGTTGACTGACAGACCGAACACGGCTCGGCGACCTCTCTCATGCTCTGTTTCTCCTCCAGGTTTCGAGTTCTTCGAGGCCAGTGCCAAGGACAACATCAATGTGAAGCAGACCTTTGAGCGCCTGGTCGACATCATCTGTGAAAAGATGTCTGAGAGTCTGGACGCCGGCGATCCTGCTGTCACAGGGGCCAAACAGGGGCCCCAGCTGACAGAGCAGCCTGCTCCTCCTCACCAGGACTGTGCATGTTAAAGCTGACTCCTCTCCAAAACCCTTTTCCACTGTCTTTCTCCTTGTCCTCCTTTCAGCTGGACCCCAGGTCCTTGGGTCTGTACTTCATCACCCGTTTCACTCCTTTTCCTGCTCGTCTCTGTAGGAAGATTGGCTAAAGGTCACAAGAATCAAGCTGAAAAGTGTCTGAAAACTGTCTGAATTAGTGTTTTTACTGTGGGTGCTCCTGGTTTCTCTGCACAAATGAGCTAAAAGGTCATTCAAAAAGTGCAGGTGCTGGTATGATGCCAAAGCACCTTAAATGAAGCTGCAGTTTCAGACTCTTTGCAGCCTGGTTCTTGAAGCTTTTCAACCCGTCGTATGTTGTTTCCCTGATCCTCGGTGTGGTTTTACAAGAAGGATTTGACGGCGTAACGTACACCCTCAGAGTGCCATTGAAATCCTTCCCATGTTTACAGTTCTTTGTTTCATGTCAGTTGAATATCTTGGAAAAGATGCCAGCCTTGGATGTGGTGACCAAGAGGGCCACACTGCTCAGTTCCGTAGGAGTGGTGATCCAGCTGAAATCTGCTCGGTATCAATGTAATGCATTTCATATATGTCATTAAATGTCTCTTTTGTTGTCTCACCAAGTTTCAGAACAGATAGCAAGCGTTCTGTCTTTCCGTTGTTCATCTGACTGTTTCGCCTTTTTTCATTTTTTACATTTCTTTTTGTACTTTGGTGCCCCTTTTGTTCTTTTCATACAGCAAAACACTTAGGGGGGAGAGGGATGCGAACAAATTATAACTAAGTGAAAAATAGCAAAAAATGAAGAGACACATTTTATTTACTTATATTTATTTCAAATGTACATATAAATGTTGTGCAATATATATATCTATATATATAACATCTACAGGTATGCATTTCTGGATAGGTATGAAGACGGTACGAAGCTCTGTGAGGACAGTATCTGGTATAAAAGGCCTGTTTGTTTGGAGGTCGTGTCGAAGCGTGTCGAAGCGTGTCTTCTGCGAACCGCCGAATTTCCCTCTTGGTTATGTCTCGTGCTACTTTCAGAAATAATGCATCATCATAAATCGAAACTTTCTGCTAAATTACTAACAAGTCTAAATCCGTCTGGTGTGGTTTTCACTGCTGTGACGCGTAGCATCGTTGCATAAGTTCTATTTTAGAGGAAGGAGATGCATTTCTTTTTCAGAATAGTCTTAAAGCCATTTAGGTTCTCAGTGGTTTTAATGCGTCTTTGTCTTTGTCACTGGGAGATAAAGGGAAAAATAGGAGGCTGTCTAAAAAGCATCTTTGTGCAACACAGTTAAAAGTATTTTCCATCAGGTGGAGAAGATTCTGCAGATACCTTTTTTTGTAAAATACTGAAGTTGACGTCATGTAACAGCAAAAACCTTCAGACTTCAGGCTTTCATCTCTTTGATTGCTGTCCTCAAATATCAAGACACTGAAACATTTCATCAATCTTTGAAGGACAAGAGCGATGTTGCTTCTTTGATATTCCAGGGTATTTTGCTTTCTTTTGGTAGCTTGCCTGCAGGCAGTGAAAGAAACATCAGGATAGATTAGGATGATTCCCAAAATGGCCAGATTGGAGTTTGTTGTGGTTACTTGGCAGATCTACTGATCTTTGACCTCTAGGTGAGTACAGTATGCTGGCTTGCTTTCAAAATCATTCAACAACTACAGCCCTGAGCTTCTGTCTTGCTGGTTGAGACTTACAGAGAGTAGAGATCATGCTGACACATGGTACAGCACCATAGCGAGATTCAAGACAGGGAAAACATGTATGGCAACATGTGTGGGGTGTATATCAGTTTATATGTGTTTGATTGCATTATTCTGAAAGAGAACTCGTTTCTTTTCTGGACGGAGACAGCGTATCAAAGAACACGCTGACTCCTCGTGTTTATCTGCTTAATAAAAAAACACTACGCGATTAATACCACTAACACCTCAGTATTACGGATAAATGCAGGCTCTTGTGTGGGCGTCGGTTTATTTGTGTGTTTGCGTTTGATCTCAGTCTTCAGGTAAATTATGGACCGCACTGTTTAAATACGAAGCAAGCGTAAAGCAGCTGAAGGCTCGAGCCAATGCAGGAGTTAAATATTCAGTACTGGGAAAGTATTTGCACTTTGGTTTTATTACAGTTTTAACGGTTAAAACTGGTTTACTGGGTATTCCTTCTTTATACTTCACCAAAGATTGCTTAAGAAGCAGCTCGCTGTTTTTGCTGTGGGGTGCCAGGTTGAGGAGCGTGACCAATTTTAAACGTTTAAACAGGTAATAAAACAAGTTCCTCACAGGGATATATTGTGAGTCCTGTTCATATCAAAATGATTTCATATCAGCGTTAACCCATATTGATGAAGGGGATGACATCTACGGACTGAGAGGGCAAAGCGCTACTGGATGAAAATCAGTAATGAATGACTGAAGCTGGTGTCTCATGTTTGACAGGAACTTCAATACTATAAAAAACTGAGTCTCCATTCAGAGTGGTGTTATTAGAAAAGGAAGTGATTTGGCCAGTAAATATGACTATAAACTGGGGAGATGATTTTGATCCTGCATACATTTTACTTCTTACTGGTTGTGACTGTTTCCTTTCTGGTAAAATCCAAAACTTTGAACTGTTCTCCTTTCTAATATGTCTTCCTCTCCATATAAACCCTGTCTGTAAATACTCTACCTTTGAGTCATATGTGTGGATTGTGTTGTATTGACTCAGGCTTGCATTGAAAAAATAAGAAAAAAAAAGAGGAAAAAAGACCTGAAATCCCCCAAAGAGCCATGTTGTACTGTACCCTGCATTCATTTCTAGGCCTGCTTGTGAATGAATGTGTCACTCAGCTACGAAGCAATACACACTACAGTATGTACACAAAAACAAACGCCATCCAGCTTGGTAGAGGTTGCCGACTGTAGAGCTTCTACTAGCACGCAGAAATAACATGTGACTTGATTTGGTCTTGTATCACTGCCTCCTCAATTCCCTCTCAGTTTGGGCCATTTAAAGTGAGAGAATATGCTGTGGATGTTTTTATCTGTACTTTGTGGTAAAACAATAATAAAAAAAAAAAGTTGCTAACATTCAGTTTACTGTGGTTTTTGAAGTGTTTCTGCCCTCAGTGAATGCTTTTACCTGGCACTTCTTCAACATCCAGTGAGGTTTTTACTCTGAACTTAAGATTCAGATTAGTTTAAAATAATAACATATGACAGATGCTTGAGTCACCAGGATTTAGCATGAAATTGTCATTTTGGTGGCAAATATCTAGCTGCTAGTAGCTTCAACATCCTCAGGATGTCACTCTTTCACTTTTCATTTTTGAAAGAAATTTGAAGAAAATCTCAGAAACTAGTCAGTGTCCTTCAAAGACCCAGAGAGAGAGAGGGACATTTAGATTTTAACAACTCACCTGCCACTTTATTAGGTACATTTGTTCAACTGTTTGGTAACATATATGTGCAATCATCCAGTCACATAGAACCATCTTAATGCATTTTAGGCATACAGTTCAAACCAGGCGTCTGAACGGGGAAGAAAGGTAATATACAGTCAGGTCCATAAATATTGGGACATCGACACAATTCTAACATTTTTGGCTCTATACACCACCACAATGGATTCCAAATGAAACGAACAAGACATGCTTTAACTGCAGACTGTCAGCTTTTATTTGAGGGTATTTACATCCAAATCAGGTGAACGGTGTAGGAATTACAACAGTTTGCAAATGTGCCTCCCACTTCTTGAGGGACCAAAAGTAATGGGACAGAATAAGAACCATAAATCAAACATTCATTTTTTAATACTTGGTTGCAAATCCTTTACAGACAATCACAGCCTGAAGTCTGGAACACATAGACATCACCAGACGCCGGGTTTCATCCCTGGTGATGCTCTGCCAGGCCTCTACTGCAACAGTCTTCAGTTCCTGCTTGTTCTTGGGGCATTTTCCGTTAAGTTTTGTCTTCAGCAAGTGAAATGCATGCTCAATCGGATTCAGGTCAGGTGATTGACTTGGCCATTGCAAAACAGTCCACTTCTTTCCCTTCAAAAACTCTTTGGTTGCTTTTGCAGTATGCTTTGGGTCGTTGTCCACCTGCACTGTGAAGCGCCGTCCAATGAGTTTTGAAGCATTTGTCTGAATATGAGCAGATAATATTGCACGAAACACTTCAGAATTCATTGTGCTGCTTTTGTCAGCAGTCACATCATCAATAAATACAAGAGAACCAGTTCCACTGGCAGCCATACATGCCCACGCCATGACACTTCCACCACAATGCTTCACTGATGAGGTGGTATGCTTAGGATCATGAGCAGTTCCTTTCCTTCTCCATACTCTTCTCTTCCCATCACTCTGGTACAAGTTGATGTTGGTCTCATCTGTCCATAGGATGTTGTTCCAGAACTGCGACGGCTTTTTCAGATGTCGTTTGGCAAACTCTAATCTGGCCTGCCTGTTTTTGGGGCTCACCAAAGGTTTACATCTTGTGGTGAACCCTCTGTATTCACACTGGTGGAGTCTTCTCTTGATTGTTGACTCTGACGCACATACACCTGCCTCCTAGAGAGTGTTCTTGATCTGGCCAACTGTTGTGAAGGGTGTTTTCTTCACCAGGGAAAGGATTCTTTGGTCATCCACCACAGTTGTGTCCCGTGGTCTTCCTAGTCTTTTGGTGTTGCTGAGCTCACCAGTGCGTTCCTTCTTTTTGGGAATGTTCTAAACAGTTGTTTTGGCCACGCCTGATGTTTTTGCAATCTCTCTGATGGGTTTGTTTTGTTTTTTTCAGCCTAATGATGGCTTGCTTCACTGGTAGTGACAGCTCTTTGGATCTCATCCTGGCAGTTGACAGCAACAGGTTCAAAAAGCAAACAGCACACTTGAAATGAACTCTGGACCTTTTATTTGTTCATTGTAATTGGGGTAATGAGGGAATAACACACACCTGGCCATGGAACAGCTGAGAAGCCAATTGTCCCATTACTTTTGGTCCCTTAAGAAGTGGGAGGCACATATACAAACTGTCATAATTCCTATACTGTTCACCTGATTTGGATGTAAATACCCTCAAATAAAAGCTGACAGTCTGCAGTTAAAGCATGTCTTGTTCGTTTCATTTGGAATCCATTGTGGTTGTGTATAGAGCCAAAAATGTTAGAATTGTGTCGATGTCCCAATATTTATGGACCTGACTGTAAGTGACTGTAAATGTGGCTGATAGGCTGGTCTGATGCATTTCAGAGACTGTTGAGCTATTGAGATTTTGCCATGCAGCCTTCTTTTGGAGAATGGTCTCCAAAAGAGCAGCAGTTCTCTTATCAAAAAGCCTTAATGATAACTGAGATGAGAGGGCAACAGCAATTAAAATGATTACATCTTAAACAACCAAGGTATGCAGAGGAGCATCTCTGAGTGCACAACACACTGAGTCCTGAAGCAGATGGGCTACAGCAGCAGAAGATCGCACTTCAGTCAGCTAGAAACATTAAACTGAAGCTATAATTCACCCAGGCTCACAAAAACTGGACAACAGAAGATTATAAAAAAATGTTCTCTGGTCTACTGAGTCTCAGTTTCTGCTGCAAGACTGAGAGGATTATACTGATGGCTCATTTAAACACCACAGCCTACCTGAGCATTGTTTCTGACCATCTATCCCCTTATAATCACAGTGAACTCATCTTCTGATGGATGCTTCCAGCAGGATAACACACCGTGTCACAAAGGTCAAATCATCTTAAATTGGTTTCTTGAACATTACTGAACATGGCCTCATAACAGTCACTGGAAGGACCTGTGGGACCTGGGATGTTCTGATAATTTCAGAATAAAATATTGGTACAAATATCTACAAAACAGCTGGTTGCATTCTGCTCAGCCCTGGAGTTGACAACATCCAAATAAGTGATTCAGGCAGCTGTCATGATTTGGAGCTATATAAATAAAACTGAATTAAACTGAACTGAATAGATGTGCTGGATGAATCTCTTCCACGCCACGAAGGTCAAAAACATTTTTTCCTAAAATGCTCTTGTTTCATTTGTAATTGCACAAATAACCAGCAGAGGGAGAAATCCTCCAGCCTGATGCTTTTATACAGAAATCTAAACAACAGACGAAATTATGCTGCCAAAAATGTGTTAATGCAACACTGACTCACTAATTCTGAACAGCAAGATAAAATTGCACTCCTTAAAAGTGATCATTTCCATAAAGTGGCAGAGAAAAAAATAACAGGTAAACAACAGGTAGCTTCACAATCATTCGAAAACTTCTAATCTCAGCTCCGCATTGGCGCTTTAATGTAATTGCCCTTCGTGAAACTGACCATGAAGCCTGGCCTGTGTAACATCTTGTTTACTGTAGACTACGTGTGACCTTCATAATGTGCAGGTAAAAAAAAAATACAATAAAAAAAACAGCGAGGCTGACTAAAATATGGAGGAAACAGTGTTTATTGCCCAGCAGCATTTATTTCAAACACAACCGCATAAAGCCGAATAACTGTAGGCTAGAGGTGATCGCAACAGTCAGCGCAAACAAAAGATTACACTCTTCTTCACATTTCAAACAAGAACACATTTGGAGTAAAGACTCGGTAGATTATTAAAAAAAAAGAAAGAAAGAAAGAGAAATACACAAGTGTGAAGGTTACAGATAGTAAACACTGATTAATTCCTCATGTGAACCCAGCAGCGGGCGACATTCGAGTTTGTCAGCAACATGCAAATTGTTCCCTACAGAAATACACAGCATGTAGGCTATAAGTGTAGATCAGATCTCATGTATCAAATATGGGTGTGGTTGGCATTTTCCCTTCTTCTTTTTACAACCAAATCCCTTATATTTTAAGAATATCAGAATCATAAATGTGTATATTATCGTAGAAAGACTGTCTGTCTGTTTGGTCCAGCTGAAGACTGCATATAAACAGTCAGTAAACACGTATACGCGACTCTTTCTCCCATTAGGAAAGCCTATGGCATCATTTCATTGAAAATACTGGCAGTTTAAAGCTGCCTTGTTCACCAGTAAACATACATAGAATTAGTTATGTAGAATATATTAGAGGCAAATGCCCTTCATTTCGGCCCCAAAATAAATACACCAATTTGACTTAAAAATCAAATACATCATATTGATTTGTTCTGTCCGCCAAGTGGGGGCGAGTGTGAACAAATGGTCGAAGAACGCAAACACAGTTTGACTTGGTGCTGGCTGGAATCAGCGCTGAGGTCCTTCGTGTTGATGTATTTTGTGCCAGGTGTGTTTTATGTTTGACCAATCATAAAAGTTCAGTTTTTTTGTTTTGTTAAACAGACGAACATGAATGTACAGTTTTGGCCTACGTGGCCTGGCATTCACCCCCTGCGCGTAACGGCACACATCTGGGCTATGACACACACGGAAACCCCAACATTAACAAAGTCCAAGGAGCTTATAAGCTGGTCAGTAGCCCAACAGCAGGTTAGTCCCTCCGACTAGTGCACTTGAACCTCGTGTGGCAGCAGCTGGCAACCGCTGTTCACATGGGTGAGCACCTTCTGCTTCAGCTGGGCCACTTGCTCCCTCAGCAGGCTAGCTGTCGAGGCCAGGTCGGTGTTTTGGGTTTTCAGCGTTTTGACCTTGTCTTCCAGCCTGGAGATGCGCTCCAGTTTGCGCCTCCGACACTTGGAGGCTGCGATTCGGTTCCTGAGCCTCTTCCTCTCGGCTTTGATGCGCTCCTGAGAGTCCATGTCGATCGGAGACAGCGGCGGGCTCTCTCCGAAGCTCTGAACGTCGGGGACCGTCTGAGGCTCCTCCTTCAGCGGCTGGACCCGAGACAGCTCTGGCTGCGGCGGGGCTGCCCCTAAATGATGTGACGGAGGAGGCGGGAAAGGGACCGTGTCCGTGGTGTAGTTGACAGTGGTTCCCAGCGGCCCACTGCCGTAACTGTTCAGGTTCGTGTACACCGGTAGATCCGGCTGCACAGTGACCGGGGCGATGTTAGCCCCGAGATCCAGGGTGCTGCTGGGCGGCGCGCCTCCGTTCAGCTGGTTCTGCTTGTGTAAATCCTCCAGCGCCTTCACGAATCCCTCGGCGAACTCCTGCTCGTCCGTCACCGTCTTCGGGTAGAGGAACTGGGAGCTGGTCGGAGTCGTGGTGACCATTCCGTTGGACTGGATGATTAGCCTTTCCAGCTCCGGAGAGGCCAGCTTGAGCAGCCCAAGGTCCGGGGAGCTGAGGATGCTCTCAGCGTCGCGGAGGTGCGGTTTGAGGTCTGCGTCGTCCGCCAAGCTCAAGTTAATATCCTTCTTCATCATTATTTCCGTGGGTACAATGACAAGTGGCGCTGCTCGACACTCCCTCAGAACTGTGTCCTGCCCATAACCTCACAGAGACGAACCGCGCCGGGAATGATCTGCTCTTAAAATGAATACAACACTTGCAACACTTGTGTGAACACCCCGTGCCGCTCTTCTCCTCTCCTACTGGATCTGAATACACGCCCGCGCGCACCGCCCCGAGCTTTTCTAGCCAGGCACGTTCCATTATGTCACGCCGGAGCGCGCGTATTGGGTAGAAATTACGTTTTCCAGTCTTATATTTGAATAAAAGGACGAGCCGAGCAGAGGATGCAGACAGAGGTCTCACTCTGCGCTGTTTTCAATTGTTTCTCTCCCCTCCTGTTTATTTAGTCTCCACTTTGATTTATGAGTCATCCAGTTTAAATCGAGCATTACGCACACCTAAAAGCAGATCACTAACAAAAGTGGCTCAGAAATGTGTGCCGTGGACAGACTGAGTCACCCTGTAAAAAGTGAAGTAGTTTGTAATTATAGTTAGATGGATAAGATAAAGGCACACTCTTTTATAGTTGTGCACTTGTCCACCACCACCACAGTGGATTATTAAATCAAATGATCAATATAAGACTGAAGAGCAGACTCTCAGCTCTAACTTGAGGGATTAAAAAAATCTTACTTTAACTGCATTTTATAGCTTTTTATTGTAATTTTAGATATGAGGAAAAAAGTCAGAAAAGCCTGGATGAGGCTGAAAAACAAATAAACTAACAAACTATTTAGTTCATTCTTGTCAAAAAGGAATGCACTGACCAACCTGGCTTTATATATATATATATATATATATATATATATATATATATATATATATATATATATATATATATATATATATATATATATATATATATAAAACCAGCGGTTGTAAAGAACAGGAAGGCCAGATCAAACCAAACTTTTTAGACAAACAGCCTGCACAGTTCTATAAACATGACAGATGAAACCAGAGTTAAATTGGACAAGAATGATGGGAAGAGAAAAGAAACAGCTCATGATCAGGAGAGTAACACATTATCTGTCAAACACTGTGGACATAGTATTAAGGATATCAAATGGTTAATGCCTTAAAGCATACTGCAAGAGCAACCCAAGAGTTGCTCAAGGAAAAGAAATGAGATATTCTTCGATGGCCAAGTCAGTCACCTGATCACAACCCAACATGCTTTTCAGTTATTAAATACAAAACTGAAAGCACAGAAACCCACAACCAATCAGTAAAAAAGTTTCTGCAGTGAAGGCCTGACAGAGCACCTCAAGGGAGGAAAGAATTGTCATCCACGCACTGAAAACAATCCTTGTATTTAAAATCATGTTAAGTTGTTGAATGAATGTTGAGCCTGTGATAACGAGGGAACTGTGTGTAAAAATGGCAGTTTTTTGTTTGTTTGTTTGTTTTCTGTTTGTTTTTTTTAACTCAGTCTTCAAGAGAAACAGTAGAATATGTTAAGCCTTATATAATATTCCAGATTTTCTGTATGCTGTTAAACATGTAGTGCTTTTACTCTGGCTTTCTACCACAAACTCCAGTCACAGCGAGGGACAAAGTCAACTTATGTGATTAAACATGTGAACCATGAGTTTGTTGGGGTTTTACGGAAACCCTGCTGTCCACAAGTGATCATGCCACATTATTTTTTAACACTTGGATTAAATGTTATTGCAATTGTTGCTGTTTATTGCTTTAGAAAGGAAGCTGGACAGACCTTTAAACCACTCACTGAGCAAAGGGGTTTAGTGGGTTTTCCCGAAACACAGCAACAGTGGCAATAACAGAGTGCACGTCATTCCTCTTGCATGTGAAACGAAGTCAACAAAAACACAACATGTACCATGGTAAACAACAAATAATGTAACTCGACAATAGCTGCTCTTCAAGCTTAATATGATCTAAACTTTAATCAAATGTAAAACAAACCCGGTAATGATTAAAGATCGTATTGTACCAGGTTCATTTTTCTATAAAATATATTTTAAAAAATGATAACAGCAACACTGCACATTAAAATGGAAATGTCCCTTTGCACAATTCTGGATACGAGCTGTTGTGACTCATTGGTGAATCTGTGTGCTCAGACTTAATGCTTTTCTCAGAAAAGACCGTTCACTTCTGTTTTGTGCTCTCAGTCGGCGATTTTAGGACATATCAATTAGGGGAAGTTGAATCTGAAACTGGTTCAATTTCAACATTTCCTCTGGTCAGTGAACAGTTTCCCACTTTTGGTTTTGGTCTCGCATTTTGTTCATTTCTTCTCTACTTTGGAGTTTCCATTTTCTGACACACATTCCCCAATTTTCTTTTTTTTATTTGTAAAGATATTTTTAAAGTCAGACAGTTTTTAAACACCTCCATAAAATCAATATTGTATACAGCAACAACACTTGAAACAACAGTGCTGCCACTTCAACAGCAACTGAAAACGACGCAATAAATTAGTTTGAGTAATTATGGCTTGAAGAAGCCTGTATTGTTTGCCCTCCTTTTCATGTGGTAGATGTGATTGTTTCTGTACATAAAAAACACAGAGGGGCGACTGAACCGACCATGATTTAGTCAGCTGATGAAGAAACCCTGGTTTCACTCATCGGCAGTTGTCTGGCTTTTAAAGGGTTACAGAAAGTGGGTATGTGCGTCACCGGTAGGCCCCATCCATCACTGCAACGCTCTGTGCGGGTGGATCACATGATGGACCCTGTGATGTCAGATCTCTTAACTTGGCGGAAATGGAGGTGGGGGGGAGTAAACCAACAGAGGAGAGATATTTTTGTGTATGAAAGAAGTGAGTGGGGGTGTTGAGACTGGAGGCTCTAGCTGGGAAAGGATGTACCTCTCTCTCTCTCGCTAGCTCGCTCTCTCTTTCACACACACACACACACACACACACACACACACACACACACACACACACACACACACACACTTGTTTTCATATCTTAGTGAGGACAAAAATGAATGCCTAACCCTCACCCTCAGCCTAGGAGTAACCCTGACACTAAAACCACATTTTGAGTCTCAAAAATGCCTTCAAACTCATGGGGATGGGCATTTTGCCCCCATAAGTGACTGCTGGTCACTACAAGAGTAGTAGCATTACAACTTTTGGTCCTCACAAAGATATCTAAACATGGTACACACACACACAGACACAAATTTTCTCTTGCCTTTAATCTAAAAGAAACATACAAAAAAATGTTGACATATTTAAAGTGAATTTGTCCCGAACATAACACGTTAGCTTTTTATCCATCGTGTGTAATGATTGCATGGAGGCAGTGTGTTTAGCTATTCTCTGGTGAACAGTGGGCTTGGACGTCAGTTCCTTAATCATTAATATGCAAATCCTCATGACCATTAATCAACAACCCCTGATCAAAGCTCATTGATCAAAGCCCACTGATCAATGGCCATGAGTACCACTCACAGAGAGTTGGGGAATGGCTGCAATCACAGGATTGTAAGATGGTGAAAGATGTACCCTTAGGCCCCCTCCTCAATTCAGAGATGGTCTTTCCCTTTTCACGTAAATAGCCTCCTTGATTCCCTGCTCAAACCGGCATTCTTCCCTGTCCAGAATGTGTACATCCTCATCCTTGAAAGAATGTCCACTGGCCTGTAGGTGTAAATAGACTGTGGAGTCCTGGCCTGACGAGGTAGCTCTTCTGTGTTGTGCCAGCCGCTTCGCCAGAGGTTGTTTGGTTTCCCTGATGTATAAATCATGGCAATCCTCCTGGCACTAAACAGCGTACACTATATTACTCTGTTTGTGTCGGGGGACCCGATCCTTGGGGCGGCATTGTGTGCAATAATTACTAAAATCTCACCTGTATTATAGGAGGAGCACCGTCTGTCCTCAAGTTGTCCTGGACATACGGATTGGCGTCGGCTATCTGGTTTGATAAAACTGGTTTAATAATTGTTGAGCTCAAAGTCACTTTTTGGTTTCTCCTGCTGAAAACAGTACATCCAGATAAGGAGCATCGACTTTCTGCCATGTGGAGGTCGGTTGGTAAGAAATTGATCTAAAAAAAAAAATAAAAATTAGAAAACAAAAAAAATATATAGTGTAGACTAAACCATAAATGAATAGATAAATACATGCAAGATCCAGGATCCAATCTCATATTGATTTACACACTAACCTCATTCTGATACAAATTCCTCACATCTCATTGGAAAGTATTCCAGTAAACAGAACTTGGCTAAGAGCCTTTTTACTGTAATACATACTTGTCATATGATTTCTGAATGCTCTGGAGTGTTTCAGCATGAGTCAACAAAGACGCTGTGGAGCAAACTCAGGTCTCCAAGAATAATTTTCAAGGCTGCATGTTAAGACAAACCACTATGAGCAGTCAGGAATGCTTGGTATTATTTATTGTAATGATTCCTCTGTGCTCCAAAGAGCTCATTGGTGCATTGAGCAAAATATGATTGATGTGTGGTTTGCACTTTAAACATTAAATGTGAATAAAGGAGAAGAGTAGCACAGATATGAGCCCTTTGAAGGTCTTACAAGAAATCTGTGTTAACCTCCTGTTTTCAACAACTTCTTCATTTTACTGCTATAAAGTTTGAATAAATGAAAACGTATGTGATTCTGATGGAAACAGTTAACTCAAATGTTATTAAACGATGCATACGTTTGCATTTGTAGTTGCTCGTGCTGATCTCTGTAAGTGCAACACTGCCTGCGTTGCATGTGACACTGTGGGCATCTGTGTTCAAAAATAAAACAGATGTTTAAAAAAAACATATCTCAGATCTCATTTCCTTTTGTAGCACTTATCTTTCATGCGTAATCATTCTGGTTTCATAGAAATATACTGTACTAGTATCTGTGGTACTGTGACAGCATTTGCCTTCCTCCTACATAAATGTCAAAATTGGCAGGCAATTTAATTTCCAGCAACCATCAAATATACCGTTCCCCTTCATACGGCAGTGAGCCAGGCACGTGGAGGTGAACAGTTAGCAGGATTCAAGCTTATCACATACGCTTTGTTTCATTTCATTTTATTTTTTTTAATCATAGATTGAAATATTTTACACTTAAACAGAAACAAAGGTTCAGTGTGTTGGGAAGCAGTTAGCACTAATGCTTAACAACACCAAGGTTCCTGGTATAAACCTCCAGATTAACTGGAACTTTTCTGTGTGGAGTTTGCATGTTTTCACAGTACCCGTGTTAGTTTCCTCCCCCAGTCCAATGATCTGTTACGTATGCAATATAAACATCACGTTTTCCCCTATGAACATGGCGATAAGCTCCAGCGCTCCATGACCCAAAGTTAGAGAAGTGGTTAAGAATTGTATATTGACTTTTTTCTGTTCTCTACTGAAGCGCCTGGGATTTTAAATGTGATTAAAAGCATCTTAAAGATTCGCTTCCAGTATTTCCTGAAATAAACTCATCTATTTGTTCAGCATTAGATGGAGTTCAGTAACAATCCTTAATAATACAGACACGCATGCAAGTTCCACTAAGCTGCTCCTCTGAACCTACTGACGTAGTTTCAAAGTGTAGGTGAAGTTCCACACTCACGGGGGATGTAGGAACTGTGTGCGTGCGTCTGTAACGCTGCTCGGCATAAAACACACCAGCATCCACAAAAACACGCTCTGACAATTTCAAGCAGGTAACCACAAAACCTCACAGGCCCACACCTTTTCATAGTTATGCATTAGGTGATGAAGAAAAAGGTAGCATTTGATATTTGATTATTATTATTTTCCACTACATGCTACTGTTTTCCACTGGATGTTTTTTCTGCTATGAGGGAACAAAACATTTAACTCTAAACCAGTCATATTTTTCAGTTCTTATTGGGTTTAACCTTTTAGTTTAACAGTCCAATCTGATACCTATTACATTATGTTTCTGGTACAGCATTGCTGTTTTTCTCGATGATGCTTCCCTTAGTAGCGGTAAGGTGTTCACAAAGAGTCTCAGTGATCTCAGACAGAGATTTCCATCCATTTTCCAGATCAGCTTTGAAACTGAAAAATGTAAATTGCATTCTGTGAAAAAAATAATCTAAGGCTGAGGCTTTTAATCAAAACTTTTATGCTGAATGTCAGCCCAAAGACATTTAGGGCTTTCTAAAAATAACAGCCACAGGTTTTGCTCCACACGTCTTTATCGTGATTGTCTTTAAAGATCATTAAAGCCTCAAGAACAACAGTAGGAAGATAACAGGTTGTCTCTCACGTGTGAACAGAAACTCAACTGCTCAGTGGTAGTGGCTCAGTGGTTGATACTGCCACCTCACAACAAGAAAGCATTGGGTTTGAGAATCGGTCCAGATGGTTTCTGTGTTTCGGCATCTCATGTGGGTTTCCTTCACAATCCACAGACATGCAGGTCAGGTGATATGACTACTTTAAGTCGCCCACAGGCTGGCACATATAGGTTCACATCACAGTGCATCACGAAAGTAGTTACATCCTCCCACTCTCTGCCAGAATCAGCCTACAATAAATTTCCCGGTCCATTTTCTTCGTTTGTCAATAAAACTCAACCTGAAGTGACGATTTGCTGTGTGTGTTTTGCTTTTTTTTTTTTTTTTTTTTTTTTAAATCTGTTGGTTCAGTATGTCACTCCTCAGTATGTACAGCTTCTTAAAAATAATGCCTATTATTTCCAATATGTAGCCTATCTATGCCTTTAGTTATCTTTACAGACAGTATAACCGGCCCAATCCATTTAGCATAGGCCTTTCATAAGAGTCTATTGTAGCAGTTTAGCAAACCCCCCAAGGCTCACCATCCATCCTCCAGTTGGCTAACTGTTATTCATTGAAACTGATAATATATTACGAGTTATTTGGTGTGATGCTATAGGGCTGCAGGCTTCCCTTGGCACATTTCTGTTCAATCTTAACGTGGTATGAGCATGACAATAGCTTTAATCAATCAGTTTTCTCTCATTACTGTACGGCAGCTCTGCCAGAAAGGATAACAGTCTGTAGTGGGAGTGCACTGCTGTTCATCAGGTGTGACAAGATCATGACATTTAGGGGGTGTTGTTTCAACTCTTGGATTTTAAAGTCAAGTTCTCAGCAATAAATGAGAACGATAACAGTAAAGCTTCCCTTTGGCAGAAGTTGCATGTTTTTTCTGTTTATATTAATTATATCTTAGTTTCATGTTGTTTGTGGTTTTGACAAATTTTCCTTTTAGTATTGCAATAAAACTGTCAGGGCTTGACTTGATCAGAGGAGACTGACTTGAGGTCGCTTATACTTGTTACAAACAGTAAATATGATTGAACATTAAATCAAATATCTAAAAATGCAGAAAAGCAAATCGTCAAAAATTTTATCAGTGATATTTTAGTTCACTTGTATGTATTTATTTCTGTTATTGAAGGTCACATTTTTATGCTCAGATGTTTGGCAGGATTCAGTGAGTGAATCTAATCAGCATCATTACAAATGTTAAGTAATGTCTGCTATTAAGTATGTCTAACATACTGCATGACTGTAAACTTTATCACAGTACTGTAAACTAACCACTATCTTCATGGAGACTTTGGTATACTTTAATTTCTTTTTTTCTAAAGAAAGTTCTTAATTTTCTTTTTTCACAAAAACAACATCAGACAGGAAAATGTCATGTATAGATCCAAAATCAAATTTAAAAAAACTAAAGTGAATGTGAACCTTAGGTGTAATATTTTAATTTCCATTTCATAAAAGTTTCTTCTGAAGTAGTGTGAACATCCTCGAGCATCTGCCATCTTTCTCTCTTACACCTTTCTTCATCTCACAGTCCCACATTAGTAAAACGTGTGACTAAAAAACTTAGTCAAAAACAGCAGCTGTACATTTTGCTTTTAACATTTTGTGACAAACTGCACAGAAGCAGCTTCTGTGCTTGGTGATGTTTGTTAGGCTGTTTATTTACTGCATTTATGCTCACTCCCTTTAAGTAGTTCGCTAAGTACTACAACAACCACAACTTTACATCTGCGCTGTGAACAAATCACAGGGATGAGAAGTGCAAAGGAATGTGGTGAAGTCAGCTATGAGCAGTGTTGGGTAAGTTACTTTAAATTAGTAACTTAGTTAGATTACTAGTTACTTCTATCAAAAGTAACTCAGTTACTTCAAGTTACTCGTTACTTTCAAAGTAACTAGTTACTAGGGAAAGTAACTTTGGTTTTACTCAGAATTCTCTTGTTAATGTGTTGCTTCCCTAACTGGATACCCAGCAAGATTGCCAGTCTTCTAGCTTACTTACATGTTAGCACTATCCTGCCACAAGCGTACTGTGCCACCTACCAACAGAAAGGAAAAAATAATGTGCATATTTCCACAAGAGAAATCCCACGCCTGGACCGTCGCCGACTGCCGCCATGATTCTAGCCTACGTCACAGCGTCATGTGCGCTTTTTACATCCAACACGAAACCTGCAGTCGTGGTGCTTTCGATTGTCCTCAGAACTCGGAAATTCTGCCTTCCGAGTAGGAAGATGTAGGCAACTCCAGACTGCCGATGAGCTGCATACAGGGCTGGACTGGGACAAAAAAATCGGCCCAGGCATTTTGACTAGAGACCGGCCCGCCATTATAGGAAAAATCAGAAAGCCTTTGAATGAAAACAAACGCTGTTGTGACAGTGATGTACACAGTTTTGATGGTATATATTTATCAATCTATCAATCGTTTGTTGTAAGATTCAGATAACTATTTAATAAAAGCTAGATATTTTACATGAAAATAATAAAGAAAAGTACTTTGTGCCCCCCTTTCCCTGTTAATGCCCTACCTGCCCCCCCTGGCAAAACTTTGCTAGACCCGCCCCTGCACAGTTACCAGCTGTCAGCTATGTAAAAAAAAAGGATCCTGGTGTTATTTGTCTCTCAGAAACATTTCATAACTTCCCTTCAACTCATCCATGTCACCTAAAAGGTAAACCTGTTTCTCCATCACCTGTTCAGCTCTGATGATTCAGTAAGGACATCTCCTGGTTTCATCTTCACGTTTCCCTCTCACCACATATCCAAACTGATATCATGACCAGCAGCTTTTACAGCTGTGGCTCCAGCAAACATCAGCTGATACTAGAAATTAATATTAAATAAATTCTAACAACAGCTAATCAAGCTTAAACGTGCTGCTGTTGTTTAACGCGACCTCTGCTGGGTTCTTCTTTCTGGCGCAAAGTGGGCGATAAACAAACATGAAACTGATCATTGATCAGTTTCATGATTGAAGTAGCAACAGGAGAGGGAGGGGGAGAGAATGAGAGAAGAAGACAGCTGCAGCATAAAGACACAGAATAACTCCAGCTTTGTGTCTTTTTTTTCATTGTAGCTGAAGTACGGTTCCTTTCCACCTCAATACGAAACGCATAATACACATAATACACACTCGGACCGGCGGCCGCCTTGGGTCTCTCCTCCTCCCCACCATCGGCCCACCGAGTCCAGCTATGGCTGCATATGTGTTAAGTAGTAATTTCTTTTTATAGAGGGCTAGCAAAACAACCGTTTTCGAGGGCATTGCCATATTGGAATCCCGACTTCTCTGACAAGGCTAACCAGAATGCCGTTTACTCGAGGGTCCGTGTTCCGATTTCTGAGGTAGGTCGAGCGCAACACACGAAGTAACGAAGTAACGAAGTAACGAATAACGACGCTATCTAAATCCCAGTAACGATTAACGCGTTCCTGATTTTGGCATAATTACTAGTTACCGTGCTTGTTACCACAATAATAGCGTAGTTACTGTAACGCGTTACTTAATAACGCGTTAGTCCCTACACTGGCTATGAGATGCCATTATTTTCTTGTTATTGAGCAAGTATTCAGTAATAATGAAAACAACACCAGACTGGAGCATATTATGAAATAAAGCACCGATCAAAAGTTTAACAGCCTGTTTCAGCTTAAGTGTTGTTTTCAATAAACTGCATGCTCAAAAAAATGTTTTGTCTTACTCACAATTCTTCTTGTTGCATGTTGAAGCTCTACTTGGAACCTTGTTCAGGCTGTTTTACAGCTGATCAAAAGTTTAGGACCACACCTCCAAAAAAACCCATAAATCCCCAAAATAGAAATCAAAGTTCCAAACATGAACTCAGTAATGAGTGGCTCCACCATTATTGTTGATCACTTCAAAAATAGGTTTCCATGAGGTGAGTTTGAACATTTCTCCAAGTGGTGAAGATGCCTGCACGAAGGGCATCTACTGTCTGGACTGTTGTCCATTTTTGTATACTTCCCTTGCCATCCATCCCCAAAGGTTCTCAATTGGATTTAAACAGGGGAACACGCAGGATGGTCCTAAAGAGTGATGTTATTCTCCTGGAAGAAGTTCCTTGTCCTGCATTCATTGTGTACTGCAGCATTGTCCTGTTGAAAAACCCAGTCGGTACCACAAAGATGAGGCCCCTCAGTCATGAGTGATGCTCTCTGCAACATCTGGACATATCCAGCGGCCGTTTGACGCCCCTGCACCTCCTGAAGCTCCATTGTTCCAATGAAGGAAAAAACACCCCAGACCATTATGGCCCCCGTCCACTGTGCCGCGTAGAAAACATCCCAGGTGGGATCTGCTTGCCATGCCAGTAACGTTGGAAACCATCAGGACCATCAAGGTTAAAGTTTTTCTCATCAGAGAATAAAACTTTCTTCCACCTTTCAATGTCCCAAGTTTGGTGCTCTCTTGCAAAGTCCAAACGGTCAGTTCTGTGGCGTTCAAGGACACGAGGCCTTTGCAGACGTTTTTTGTTTTTGAAGCTCTTCAGTCTCAGATGCCGTCGGATGGTTATGGAGTTTATGCTTATGCATTTTAATAACCCAACCATGTTTTTTTTTTTTTTTGCCTTTGCCATCAGAACATCATGACAGTGTGACTACCTGACAGAAGATGACAATGAATTCACATTTTTGCACAGATTTGGCCTTTTAAAGGCATGTGGTACTAAACATTTTATCAGGACTGTAAATCATTCAGTAGTAATTTGTATAAAACCTACCTATCAGATTTAACAATTTATTAACTGAAGTTACTCGAATGCTGTGCCAGATCTTTCCAGCTGACTTTGACCCCTGTATGTGTAAATATGTATGTATATCAGAAGGGAAAGGACCATTGAAAGAGGAACATAACTGCTCTGTGGGGCATACAGCACCAGGTTATTAAAGTTTATCCTACAGATGTTTAAAATGTGTTTGTTTATTTCTGTTATTTTAATTCTAAACATGTACACAGGATAGCTTTTACCTGACCAGCATGTGCAGTATGGATGATCGTGGCTGTGGCAGATGCTTCAGACCCATCCAAAAAGGTCACAGCAGTATAGGGCACTGATAGCTCAGTAGGTGGAGTGGAAGCCCTGTGATTGGTTGGGGGTTCAAATCCACTGAGCGGCCACCTTGAGGTACCCTGAGCACTAGATTGGTGGCTGCCTACTGCTTCCCTGAGTCAATGGGTTAAATCCAGTGAGGAATTTCCCCATGGGGATCAAAAAAGTATGCATTATTACAGTACATTTTTCTGGCGTGCTTTTACAAATATCAATTCAATTTAAGTCACATTTAGGCACGCGACTTAATAATTAAAATATTAAATAGCCAAAATGATACTGTAGGAACAGCCAAGCATATATTAATTATTCAGTTAATAATAGCTTACTGATTATACCAACATGACTGATTTTAGTGCACAGTGGACTTTAGTGGGAAGTTAGCTACTGAAAAAGGTCATCATTAGCTCGTGAGGCAGACTTCAAAGCACTTCACTTGAAATTTGCAAAACAAATTTGCTATAATTATTTTGTACATTTGAATACCAGTTCTCTTGGTTTCCCATGAGCTTCGTATACTTGGATTTTTTGTGTAGGCTGTAAAGATAGCAGCATTGATTTGTCTTTGTGCTTTTAGTAAGGTGAGTTGACCTTATCTAAATTTAGTAACCAACATTTGTTAGCAACCCACTGATGTAGGTAGGTAGTTAGCTATAAAATGTAAATAAATAAAAAAAGACTTTACACGGGCCTGTGCTGGTTTAAACTTATCATTTTGAAGGAATTAAAGGAATCATCTGAATACTGATGGAGTCCTTACATGTGGATTGCCTTTGAAGCAGTGTAGATCAGCACTTGTCCAGACCAAGACAGAAAGACCACAGCAGGCAAACCGGAGCAAAGGACACAATTACAATACACAAATAAATTAGACAGTCTGAGGTGATACATATTCTCTGTACTGATACACACCCAAGATAGACACACTAATACTTTCCATTTTCCTTTTCTGTTATTTGTAGATTTGACATCAGTTTAATTTAAAATATTCTGTAACATATTTCTTATCATCATCAAATACCTGCTCATTTTTTCTTCCTAATTTGGCCAGCATAGCATAGCTATAACTAAATTATGCTGTGAGTATATAACAGTATAACCTAGTATAGTATAGTATATTCTTCAATCTAATCAGTGCTTAGCTTTTCAACTATTAAACCACACAAGAGAAAATGGAGCAAACACAGACTCATTATTTTGTAGTAAAATCAAAGGAACATTAGCCTCTGCATAAACATGATGCTGGGGTTCCTCTTTCAGGTGTTCGCCTACTCCTTTGGAAAGTATTGCTCATAAAAGTGTTACTCGCCATTTGTGAAGAATGTCAGGGTGTGTCCTTTATAACAGGAATCATGTCTTTACCATATTCAGAGCGACCACAATTGATAACATTTGCCAGTTACTGTTGTTGGGAGACTAAACAAATAAAAGTGTTAAATGATTAGCTTTGCCCTGGGTTTAGGGTGTGCACACTAGCTTTTGTCGCTACATAAGATGAACAGCAAGATGCGGTATGTGGCTGCCTTGACTTTTTCATTTTTGCATCCATCATGTCCTTGATTTGTGGTATTTTTGTAACATTTTCTAATCCCACTCACCTTTATCTCCTCACATCATTATTTCAGTTCTTCCACTAAAACTAACCGCATAAACTGCCTCCTGGTTTCAAAATGACGAGACAGTGGCTTCTAGGCTTCCTTCACAGTTATCCTTCCTCTCGCAGCAAATAGGAAGTTATTAAGCCAAAGTGACCTTGAGCAAAACAGATCGGAGCTCTACTGACCCCTGATTTTCATCACATCTCAGTCTCATAGATAAAGAGCAAATATTCTAACAAGATCACTCAAAACCTTCACAGGTACTGTCACCTCAGCTCAAGGGGAAAACTGTGCCTTGAAAGGAACAGCTTTTCTGAGAGATGAATGGAGCGAGAGAGAGAGCGTGGGGAGAGATGTTTCCTGGCAGGCTGGGATTAGATGCGCTTCCATAAATATGTTGGGCAGCTTGGTATACTTTGTGCCCACTGGTAAAAATAGGCCTTCTTCCCAAGGGAAGTGATGACGTTTGTAGCCTGCCTGCATCACCAGCCACGAGTCGGCTTCATCTTCATACTGGAACACAGACACATTTGTGGGGGGGAGGGAGCATCAGTGATCACCATGGCAACACATGCAGAGTGACGCAGGTAAAGGCAATAGAAAGGAAAAGAGGTAGTGATTGGCTGGCAACTGCTGCGGTGTGTGTATGTGTGGGTGGTAAAGAAGAGGAGGAGGACTCAGTAGCCCAGCATTGAGATTAGCATACACACACACACACACACATACACTCAGTGTCCAAGTCTGTTAGCACGGTCAACAATTCAGCCTAGGAATGAGATGATGTGATTTAGCACGCTGCTTGAGCAGTGACTTCAGAGGCAGAGGAAAATTGTGTTATTTCCCTCCCTCACAAACACCATCCTGGATGTTATGCATGCATACATTTAGGAAGAAATATTCCCCACACTCAGATTAAATGCTCTCAAACTATGCAGATGTTCTATTTCAGTCCTCCAAAATTACACCTCGTTGACAATATGGTCAGTTTTTCAAAGCTTTGTGTCACATTCTTTGCCGTCCTTTCTTGTAGAATAGCCTCACTTTTTGTACTTTTCATTACAGTCTAATATAAATATGCTTTTAATGTTGACGTGATAGACATATCATTGAATTTACAAATAACCAACACTGTCGCCAAAAAGCTGAACATTGTGAGATTTGCAAAGATGTGTCATTTTTGTTTTCATATTCTGATCATTTAATATTACCAAGAAGGTAACGAGTCACAATACCCTGCAGTAGTTTGCTACTGTGTTGGAAAAGATTTTTAGCTTCAACTAAAAAAGTGTTGAACTATTGAAGATGAGGTCAGTGATCATTCTTGTTTTGTTTTGTTTTTTAGCTGAAATGGCAGTTCTTGATCAGCTGCAGTTCATATGTATGTATATTTAACTATCTGTGCAATGTAACTTGAATTGCTTATGACTACTGAATATGAACGCTTTTATGTTTTACACAGTTGAGGGGGATTTTAGATTGATCAATGCCGCCACCTAATGGTCACAATTGAAAATGTCTACGGGAACATTGGTTACGCCAAATTGCTTGTCAGTCTTGTCCGTATGATTCTCTTGCAATTCTCTAATTAGTAGAGTCATAGATAACTGTAAAAACAATCGCAATAACGTCACCTTCTGAGCACAATCAGAATCAGAAAAACTTTATTCCCAGAGGGAAATTGAGTTGTCGTAGCAGCAAACATACAACAAACAACATGCACTCCAATAAAATGAGTGTAGAAACAGAGTTATGATAGATACATATTAAGATAAATAGATAAATATAGGGATATAGGTATAAACAGAAATATACATATGAATATAAAAGGATAAGTATGTGTGCAAACCAAGGGCGTAGATTTGGCATGGACGGAAGGGACATGTCCCCACCAATATCCAGCGATTATTGAATTGTCCCCATCAATAATTTGATCTCTTCGAGTAAAGAAAAACAAACCCGATAGAAAGAAAAAAACGATCTGTCAACGTCTCATTCACTTAGCGGTGCAGAAAGAGTTAAATTACGTTCTCTACTGGAGTCCTACGTCATGTGACAAATATGGCCAATGTGATTGGCTGTGCCTTTCTGGGAGCTCTGTTTAGTTTTAGCAGCTGCAAGCCTGCGCTGTGAGGACCTGCAAGGAGGAGAGGAGGATGACAGCAAAAAGAACCTGGATATAAGAAAGTATTTTTCAAAGAAGCCTGTAAGTCACTTAAAGTCAAGTTCACTCATAAAATGTGTCCGTCTTAATAACGTTACAGGCTATGCTAGGCTTTGGCCCACAAAAGTCTAAAATTGTATGTAACCATGAATAACGTGTTTTGGAAACTAACTGCACAACAGGCAGCACTATTAGTTATCTCAGTCTCCCAGAGTATCATTTCTAATTTTGATTGAAACTGTCAGACAAAACGGCAGCCTCGAGTAAGCCAGGATATTAATTTACAGAGGCTGTTAGAATTATATGTCTAACGTTAAAATGTTGGTGACACAATAATTTCATCCTAATGGCGCTGACATATTCATAGGGTTAATTTTTGAGACAAAATATCATGAGGTAGTCATGATTTTGCAAATATTCCACCTTGTAGTGCAGTTTGCACAAATTGTTTTAAAAATGCACTCACCCTACAAACATTACTGATGAGTCAAGATCTGCACAAACTGACAGAAACACTGAAGCAGCTACACATTTTATTCTTATTGTCATGTATGTCCTATTTGTCAGGTGACAGAAGAACCAACACAAAGCTCAGAGAGCAATGGTGATACAAGATCACAGGTGAAATTGGATGATGACTTGGTGGTTCATTACTGTATTTGAAGCACATGTGTGACTGCATGTATTTGGAATGTCTCACTGTTATTCATCAGGTGACAGAGGCAGCTCTGCCATGTTGTAGCTCGGACAGAGGTGAAGAGGCAAGGTCACAGGTGACTGACTGATGATTTGGTGCTGTAGATTAACTAGTATTTATTATCATGACAATTGTTAGGCTGCTGATGTAAATTGATTCATTAGTGTATATTTGACAAAGAATCTGAATTGACATGTCTCACTTTTTATATGGCACGAATCAGTGTGTTATTTTATCAGGTGGCAATATGTCCTAGTGCAGTCAGAGGGGAAGAGCCAGGGCCAAAGGTGAGGCACATCAAACACATAATAATAATTTCAATCTGAGGATAAAACGCATGTACTGAGATGTATGCAGATGTATCCCTGTATCGCCCACCCCCAATTGGGGCTGGTATACAACCTGCAGAGGGTCTTGTGACTTGTTCTTGTTCACTAGGGGTCTGAGGTGTTCCAGGATAAGTCTCTCCATAACCTTCATAATATGAATTTAAATAAAACATTGAATTTCATACAAGTCATGTAACTCACAAGTACACCAAATGACTACACAGTCATGATTATGGTTAAATAAGCAGGAAATCATTATAAAATACTAGTGGTGCAACGGATCAAAAATCTCACGGTTCGGATCGGATCACGGTTTTAAAGTCACGGATCGGATCAATTTTCGGACCAGCAAAAATAGAAAAAAAAAGACAAAAATTCTACTCGCCTTTTACTTATTTAAGTATTTTTTGCCTATTAAAAAACATTCAACTGAAGACTTATTCCACGCACTTATATAAAACAAATTAAGGTGCAATATGGACATTATGGATCATGCTGGGCAGCCTCTGCATCAATGTTCCCTCTAAGCTGCGCACGTGCGCAATTGCGCACTGCTGGCACGGTCTGTGCGCACAGAAAATCTGCGTTGCGCACAAAAAAAATCTAACCTGAATTGAAATTAAAATTAATACTTTAACAATTCTGCTTAGCAGTGTTAGTCAGTAAGTGACTGGGTGCTCCCGGGATTAGAACGATGCCACCTTATCCCATAGTCCAGCCAATAATGCGATTCACATTCGTATATACGCAGCTAATCAAAGTGGTTGACAGGCTATGACAGCGTCCTTATGTGCCGACACCGGAGTTTTAGCTAGCAAAGCGGCGTGGCTGATGTGGAGTGAAGCCACGTTAATGACAACGTGTACAACCATTGGAGATGTGAGCAGGACAGACGGAGCAATTGACGGGAAAAGTGTGGACTTTATACCAGTTTTTAAATTGTGTTGATAGGCCACGTAAAACCAGAGTTATGATAAAAATATGTGCAATGTTTGGTTTTCTTCCTGAATACTATCGTTGTTTATATTTACTGCGGGAAGAAACGGTAAAAACAGCGTTTTATAAGAAAAGAGGCTCCAAAGCACTCTCCACCTGTGAGCAAAAACAACCCCCCACCCCCCCTCTCTTTCCTATTCGTCCTAAAAAGTACCATGTCGACCAATCAAAAAAATGATATGGCAACGTGGCATCTAGTTGTTAAGAAACGGGAGGACATTTTAGGAGTGACGGCGGTGCTTTGAGATGTGAGAGATTTGAGACGTTTAGCGCAAATCTTGTGTAGTTAGTGTGTAGTGTAGTCAATAGTTTTGTTGTGTGTGTCAGAACAATGAGGCGACTACTGAATGTTACAGGTGTTACAGGAGTGATACATCTCCTGTTGTCAGGCCTGAAGGTATCAGGCTGTTGTTCTCCTTTATCTCATAGTGGACAGAAATTATTTTTGGAGTGGCACAAATAATTTGTGTGGCATCAGACTTGATGCAGAACAGCTGATTGTTCTGTAAATAGTTTGAAATGTTTATTTAAAAACGCCTTGGCTGCATTTAAAAAATAGCTGCAAAAACTTTGTTGTTTGCCAAACTGAGTTACTTTTTTGAGGAGTAACTATATAATTAATTGCCCAGCATTGGTCATTATATACTGTATTTTGAAGACAGAGTTACAGGGCTCTCTCCCAGACCACAGACTCATACTCATAATACAAGTCAGAGCTGTATTAAAAAAAATAAAAAAAAGAAAGTTGTGTTTTTGAAATTGGAGTTCAAGTTATTTTTACTTCCAATAGTGTTAACATACTACACAGGCCAATGGCTAGATTTTTTTTACATTTTCATTGTAAATGGGCTAAAGCAGTTTAAAAGTAGTCTAACATAAATGTAAATGCTGTAATTTGATTATTTTAATACACCATGTAACTTGGATGGATTGGATGTCGCTCTGATGTCGCTCACAGTGGTCCAAGGGATCGCTCAGGGAGTTTGTGTGTTCGCTCAGACACATGAAAAATTAGAGGGAACATTGCTCTGCATCCTCTGCACACGGCCATAAACAACCAGAGGAGTCTGTTCAGTGACAGGTTGCTTCTCCCAAAGTCAAGGACCAGCAGACTTAAAAAGTTCTTTGTCCCACATGCCAACAAACTGTTTAACTCCTCGCTGGAGGGGAGAGGGAGGGGAAACGGGGACAGAGGAGGGGGGAACAAGTAGCTGTAGTGCCTTTTCACTGTGCAATAGTTTTTGTTAATATCCAACGGTGTAATAGACTCACAATACTTAAAATGTGCCGTTCCCTTGTATTCTTATTCCTATTTATTCTATTTATCCCTTTTGTATTCTCTGTATTTATATATGTGTATATTTGGTATATTTCTGCTCACATTCTGCAACTTCTGTTGGTGCTGTGCTACTGGAAACTGAATTTCAGTTTGAACCCACCCGAGGGATAAATAAAGTTTCATCTGTATCTACTACTCCGCTGTGATATGACGAGCGGTCACGGTCACGTGGCTTTCCGTTGCCCTGGAGCTCCACCCATTTGTAGTTTGAGCAACGGAAGATGCCTGGGACAGTTCAGCCATAACTTTAAACTTCTCCTGCTCATACATGCTTGGAAGGATCTTGTCACTGAAGTGGACACGCAACGAGATATCATAGCGTGGCTCAAGCACGTTCATCACAGTTTAAACCCCTTGTTTTGCACAACAGACGACGGCCTCCCGTCTGCAGCTAAACACCTCATTAGCTTTAGTAATAGCTTTAGCCCGGTCGGACTGGGCAGCAAAGGGCTGCTTAAATGCCGCAAACTCCTCTGCTCCGCTACTTGGACAGAAGCGCTGACCATAACTACCGCTTGACAGACTGACCGCGCGCACCATACGAATACTTTTTTTTTCTTTTTCGAATCTTCGGATCACGTGCGTACCGAACCGTGGAGTGGGATCGGTTCGGATTTCGGATCAACCGTGATCCGTTGCACCACTATAAAATACTGATTTGTGTGGAGTCTGAAGTTAAAGTTGATTTTGTACATACAAAGAGTTTACAGATGACAGTTACGGGCAAACATATTATATTTTTTTATTCTTTCGGCTTATATGTTTTACCGCTTACTGTATGATTTAAAACTAAAGAGGTGTTATTGGAGTTTTTTCATTTGTTTTAAAGGATGGAAACTGTTGCATCAAGCTTATAAGCTTATAAGGAAATTACACAATAAAACACACACACACCTTCTTTCATTTGGGAAAGTAATTTACTTATTTAACACAACTTCCTAAATCATACATTTCTCACAAAAATAATGGCAGTATTAAAAGTATTACTTTATTTATTTATTCATTTATGGGTACTTTTTATTTTTTGAATATGGTATTGTGGGTGTTTTGGTGTCTACTTTATGAGACAAGGAGTGCAGTGAACAGTGAAAACCCCAATAATCATACTACACCCTATGAACAAGTGCTTTGGTGTTATTTTATTATTTTAACTATTAATGTTCAGTTAGCTTTGCACAAAAATAGCTGCCAGAAACATCCTTCCAAAAGCTCCTTTTTATTTTCTTACTTTGAGTACATTACAAATCCTATACAATTTCACTTTTACTTGAGTAAAGAAATTGAATCAGTACTTCAACTTTTACTCAAGTATTTTTCAATACTAATATTTGCATTTCTACTTTAAGAACATAATGTCTATACTTTTGCTCCCTCTGGACCTGAGTACCTGACTACTGGACAGCAGTGAAGTTTTTTCTAGGTTGTATTGCAGGTCACATAAGGCGTAGCACTATTTGATGATGACAAAGTTCAGAGTCCATTTCAAGATTTTAGTTCTGACTTTTAGACCTCTTCATGGAAAAGCACCAACTTACATCATTGAACTTTTGCATCCATACGTCCTCATCTGAGCCCTGTGGTTTCTTGATCAGGACCTACTTACTGTACATTTTACAAGGCCTAAAACTAAAGGAGACAGAGCTTTTGCCACAGTGGCCCCCAGACTCTGGATCTCTCTCTCTTTGAGTTTGGGATCTGTGCACTCAGTAGTCTCTTTAAGATACAACTAAAAACTCATCTTTTTATTCTTTTTTTAATTGTGTGTGTGGTGTTGTTTTAATTACCTTAATTTTATGTCAGACTGTCAAAATCATGATGCTGTGGACTTTTGAACTAGCAGATTAAGCCTTTCAGATTCATCCTCATTGCCACCTTTAGATAAGGTAGAGTGGTGAGAGGATTTAAAAAAAAACCAAGTCATACGGTGACATTTTTGAGTCTGTTTGGTTACTTATTAATTGCTGTGTGAGGTGTGGCTGTAAATGAAAATGAAAGTATGTGACTTATATAAAATCGATGGTCTGCTCAGATATTCAGTGTTAAGCATGTAAGTGAGAAGAACAAACAAGGTAGGTTATCTGGTTATCTATAGGTTAAATGATTATCCTTAATGACTATAATATAACAATATCTTATGCTTGAGATTAAAATACTGTGTAAGTTCATATGAAATACTGTATGTATATTGAGGACTGACATGAATGCACACACACACCTTCATTTACTAAAGTGAATATATCTAAGTACAGAAATACAGTTTGCATGTTACAAGATTACATACCCACATAATATAGGAAACTAATATAAGTAAATTCATTTAGTAAAATAACATTTTGAAATAGTTTAAATTTCACTTGCAAATGGACACTATAATGTTTTACTGTCTGTATTTTTGAAACAGGCACATCATGTTTTGCCCTAAATGCAGAAGAAAAGTCCTGCCATCATTTTCTTACTGTCCTTCATGTGGCTTCGATTTATCTGTTTTGACTCAAAATGGGACTGAAGGTAAATTTCCTATTCAGTATTTTAGACACTTTATTTTGTGAACAAAATTGTATATTATATTACAGTATTTATATCTATCACTTATATTTGTTTGGATGTTCTCCCCGTGTTTGTGTGGGTTCTCTCCGGGTACTCTGGCTTCCTCCCACAGTCCAAAGAAATGTAGCTAATTGGGGTTAGGTTAACTGGTGATTCCAAATTGCCCATCAGTGTGAGTGGTTGTGTATCTCCGTGTTAGCCCTGCGACAGACTGGCAACCTGTCCAGGGTGTACCCTGCCTGTCACCCTGTACTGGGATAAGGTCCAGCCCACCCACGACCCAAATAAGGACAAGTGCAAGAGAATGGATGGATTTATGTTAACCTTAGTGCAACCAGAAAGTAATACTACAAGTGGTTATTTAACCAGAATGACAGTGAGGAAAAAATGAACAAGTTATAGTCCTCTGCAATCCAGGATAGTGTTTGTTAAGCACAAAACTAAATTGGCCTTAAAAATTCAGTTTGCCATGAAGTTATAAATAGTTTTCATGGTATAACATACATTTGAACGTTCTAAAAAAAACCCCACCCTTATTCACCCTGATTTGATATATGTAACTAATGTGACAGTAATTATTAAACAGATGGTGCCACATCATCACAACAGACTTCAATCAGCACAGAGGAGAAAAAACAAAAGGAGGATCAAGACCAAGTTTCTAAAGATGTTGAAGAAAACCAAGAAAACAATGCCCAAAGACAGGTAAGAAATTAGGTTTATTTTTAACAATTGTTATTGTAGTAAAGATTAAATTTATCAAGCAATATTTAAGAGAAAACTTCCCCTTGCTGAAAATAAAACAAATTCTTATCTAGGTCAATAAACAAGCTCATAAGGAAGGGCTAAAGATTTCAGTGGACTTTCAAGTTCAATGTCCACCATGTTTATTTGGTTTAGATGGGGTGTGTATGAGTTGTAGTTAGTTCTCTTTTTAATTTATCTAAAAAGCCTTACAACTTGTGCCCTTTGTGCCCTTTGTTTATACCAAATAATAAATTGTTAACATTAAACACAAAAATACAAAAGGTGTAATTTCACCTTCCAGATAATTCTTTGAAGCCATGTAGATTTTTTTCAACATGTAGATTTTTTCAGGGACACCTGTGTAGATGCCGTCACAGTGCAACACAATTAGAAAACACAACAACTCCAGCCACAGTGGAAAGGAAAACCACAGCCTCATCCCCCAACCAGGCAATGTTAGACAATATCATCACAAACGTCATAGAGACGTAAGGAGAAAGAGAGGCTAACTGTTATGGCTTCTATGAATACTTTTCAATCATGCAATGTAACCATTGTGGTTAGTGATCACATCTCTTATCACATCTCAAAAGATCAAAACAAGAAAAAAAGAGAAAGAAAACCCCAAACAAAAAGACAGCTGTGAATTCTGCACATATGTGTCCAATAACAAAGGAAAAGCACTAAACCCAGAACCATGATAACATGGATGAAGTGGGGGCAAGCCTAGTTAGTATTCTCCTACGTTCTAGTAATAATGCAAAAGCAATGCTGTCCTTTGCCCACTTCCTGAAATTCTCATGGTTTGGTGTAAGCCCAAAGATGCCAATTTCTACTAATGTTTAAAAATTTGGACAAATGATTGAACATACTTGCCCAGTGATCATGAAGCAAGGACAAGACCAAAACATGTGTGTCAAGTTTTTATCTGCAGATAAGCTGCATCTGTTACAGTTGTCTGTAACATATACAGATACATTTTGGAAAGTTGGCCAAATAAAAATGGTAGATCACCTTGAACTGCATTAAACTAAGCCTTGCACAAGATGCACTCCCAATCACTCTGGTGAGTGCTTCCTGTAGGGCTGCAGTGATTCATCAAGTAATTTGAATAATTCAATTATAAAAAGTTCTCGACACAAATTCTTTGCTTCGATGCGTAGTGTAATGCATAGGTGTGTAGCGCATGAATGTGTTAAACGATGTAAACATGAGTGTTCCACATTTTTAGCTAACGCAGACCTGCAACAGAAACGTATTGGGGCAGCATATCAATAAAAATTCTGACAACATTAAGGCCCCATAGCTGCCAGCTTTAAACAAAAAGACAACACAACACCTTGGAGTCTTTACACCCCGCGAAGAGCAAAGAGGTGGAGCCGTTACTGAGACAGTGAGCTCCTGTAGGGTGAAAGAAAATGTGCTTCTAGTGTCTATAACAGCAGCACTGTTCCTGTAATCAAAATTAAAACTTTTAATGGGAAAAAGCTAGCAGGGGTTCTTCATAAAAGCACCTGATCAACAAACTCTGATGTGAATAAAAACAAATTGTAGCTGCTCCATTCACCGCCATTTGTCTTACACAGAGAAAAATCTGCAGTCAGCCTCCAGAAGTTCTATTAAAATATGCAGCTGAATTGTTAACTTAGTCTGATATGTTAGCATGATCGTTTACAGACCAGTCAAAACCCTTCATCTTTTGGTGTATTTATTAAAACATTGGATGATCAGAAATGAGCAGGTACATGGACCCCTTTTGTTCAGAAAACTGCAGTCTGCAAGCAGTTAGCTGCAGCCAACTTCCTAAAAGAGGGTAACCTGTCTTAGCATTACACAGTTTTATATGAGGATGCGCTTCTATCTGATTCGTCACTACTGGTGGGGAGGAACTTAGCTCTCCCTTCGCTGGTGCTCAAGCTGGTCCCAGCCTTTCAGCACTTGTCCAGTTTTGGGGAGCTGCACCTAAAAGGGGAAAGATAAAATTCTACACTTGTATTAGATGCTTTCCCTTTTCTCACGTACTGACTGATAACTTCTTGTTCTATAGACCTTGGGTGCGATTGCAACTAAAACTGGGTGCTGTCCTGTCCTTATCTCACCGCAGTGACCTACTTATCATAGAAGATAGCATCCCTTTCCCTTGAAATGTCTACACTGTCATCATTTTTGATTAAACACTGTCTACACATCTAAATTCTTAAGCTATTATTCACTATAATACCTAACAGATACCAGACTGGTTAAATTATACAGTTTGACGGCAGCCGTCCTGTTTTACATTGAAGAGATGTCTGCAGCAAGCAGTAGTGAGTGTAAAGTGGGCCATGGGGTGTACTAGATCATATTAACTTCAAGGCGTTTGTAACATTTTTCAGATTGACAGTGAAATAATACTATTCTTCTTCTTTCCTAGCGGTTCATGTCCCCCTCGATGTAGGGTCCGCTGTTTTACACACCTTCCTCCACTTGTTCCTATCCAGAGCGTCTTCCAATGTGACATTCGTAGCCTTTATATCGTCTTTGATTCGGTCCATCCAGCCCTTTTTTGGTCTTCCTCATGGCCTGTTGCTGCCTGGGCCTAATCGTTGGGCTGTTTTCACAACGGAGTTCTCATCGCAAAGACAACACGTACATACCATTGGAACCTTGACTCTTGCATCTTCCCATCATTTCCTGACATTTTCGTTCATCACTTGCTTGAGTCATGTGAGACCCAGGGACCACCTCAGCATCTTCATCTTCATGGTGTGAAGAACTTGCTCATGCTTGGTACCCGTAGAGTGCCACTGGATGCACGATCGACTTGTAGACTTTCACTTTGAGGTAAACTGGCATTCTCTCGTCGCACAGGACTCCAGTGACCTGATGCCACTTCATCCACGCTGTGTTGACATGGGCTCTGGCATCTGGTAGAGTTTCACAGTCCAAGGTGACGAGGGACCTGAGATATTTGTATTGGGTGACTTTGGTCAGTGGTTCACCGTCAGTCTGGGGACCGCATTCGAGGTACTCAGTCTTTTTGATGCCCAGGCGCATGTGCCGATCTTGCACGCTTGTGTTCAGGTTTGCAGGGCTGGGCAGTCTTCTGTTTCTGATAGGTTCACATCATCTGCATACAGGAGGCTCCACGGGTGTGGTGATTGCAGGTTGGCCGTCCATACAGAGGATGAACAGCAGGGGCGAGAGGGCAGAGCCCTGATGGATGCCGACGGTGATCAGAAAGGCTGGCGATGTTCAAGCTGGGCATAGGACTATGCTTGTAGCATTGCGATAGAGCAGTTGAGTCCATTTCACAAAAGCTTCCTGGGCGCCGTGAGTTCATAACGATTGCCAAATCAGCTCGTGAGGGACCCGATCGAATGCCTTTTCC